>NW_027518348.1:17311-19007 GCF_023851605.1 Tamandua tetradactyla
GAGTCCTCCTTAAAAGGCTTCCCATGATTGCATTTAGCATCACTAATTGCAGAAGACACTCCCCTTTGGCTGATTACAAATGGAATCAGCTGTGGATGTAGCTAACGTGATCATGACCTAATCCTATGAAATGTCCTCATTGCAATAGACAGGCCAACGCTTGCCCAATCAGATGAACAGGTACCACAACTTGGCCAAGTTGACACCTGTCCCTAACCATGACAACATATTATGCGACATTCATGTCCCTGATCCTTAGTCTGAACTTGTACTAACACTTTCCTTCTACTCGTTACACTCTAAGAAATTCCCAGAATCAACCTGTCTTTACGGTGCTTAAGCAATTCCTCAGATGGGGCAAAAGATAGGAAAGGGAGTTACAAAATGTTTTACTTCCTCCATCTCTCTTTCCTAAGCAACACTGTACAAGGGATCTGTCTGAAGAACAAGCCTGCCTGCCATTTGATGAAGAAGAACTGATCCAAGTAAGTATTCCTCTCCCATCACATTCAGTGGATAGGACACACCAGAGGACCAGTATCGGAAGAGGTACAATAATATATTGCTTTGAACTCAGGCTTAGAAATCAGATCAGTCTGGATTTAAAACCAAGCTTGACTTATAATTAGCCCTTAAATCTTGTCCAAATGATGACAAAAGTTAGCGTTAATTTCCTTATAAACAATATGAAGTTATTAATATCGGGAGATGATATCACATGCTATACTAAACTTAGTAGAGTTACTGTCACATAGCCAGTGCTTGTTATTTGTTAATTCACATAGTATTTATAATTTTGTTAACTCCTCTAGCCTCTTCAGAGAATCTCAACCTCTCTGTCAGTTATGTTAGTGGAGAGATTGCATACTCACAGAAGACTTTTGAATTGTTATGATTCTTGAATCAATAATGAATATAAGAAACTTGGCCTTTCTTCTCTCCTAAAGTTAACATTCTTACAGAATTTTATTCAAATTTGTAGAATAATGAAGCAAGCTACACATATGAATTGATACGACTATTGCCATAAGCATGGTCTGTCCCCCCATAAGCTCTCCTGTCTTGTACAGCAGATGATGACAGCCAACAATGAGCCTTTACTCCACATGAGGCAGCATCCTAGGCACAGTGCATGCATTATCTCATAGAACCCCTTTGCAGTCCTAAGAGATTGGTTCCTTATCACCCTCTTTGTACAGGCAGGAAGATCAGACTTAAAGAAACTGGGAAACTTGTTGAAGTTCACATAGTAAGGAAAAGACACAGCCATGAGAGGCTATATTTGTGCTCCAAAGATCTTAGTCTCGGGATTTTTAATATTGGACATCGGTTTGTTTAGCCTGAGTGTGTCTATCTTCAGGGCTTCAGCAGTAGGATAGCAGTTTCCACTCACCTAGATCTCTTCACAGTTTATCTTGCCCAATCCTTCCCATAGTTCTGTGAGACAGGTATTATCAGCGCTGTTTTATAGGCTTTGATTAGTTCATGCACCCACACTGCCATGACTCAAGATTCCGTGTCAAAGTCCCAGACTTTAAGATCAAGTCCAAACCATAAAGAGTGCACTAACCCAGTTTAACTGTATCTCCCTTCCCACATCCCATTGTCACAGATGCTACAGCCACAAAAGAGAACAGGATGAACTGGTTTGCCTGCCATCATTGTGAAGAGCTAATTCTAATCATCTGGGAACTGA
>NW_027518349.1:0-17445 GCF_023851605.1 Tamandua tetradactyla
TTGATCAACCTTTAGAGCAACCAGACATTCAAATGTACACTGATGGGAGCAGTTTCATGAAGAGAGGACTTCAAAGAGCCTGTTATGCTGTGGTAACTCTACAAATGGTAATGGAAAGTGGGGTCCTTCCCCAAGTACATCCACACAATGGGTAGAGCTTATTGCACTCACCAGAGTGCTACATCTAGGAAAGGGACAACAGATAAATATACATATACAGACTCTAAATACACTTTTTTTTTTACATAGGCAGGCACCAGGAATCTCTAAATACACTCTTAATATAGCTCATGCTTGTGAAGCTATCTGGAAAGAAAGAGGACTCTGAACATCAATATTAAGCATATAGACATGATCTTAGCATTATTAGAAGCAGTGGTGCTGCCTAAAGAAGTGGCCATAATGTATTGTTACAGTCATCAGAAAGGAGAAATGAACTATGTACAAAGAAATTAAATAGCAGATTTGGAAACAAGACCAGTGGCCAAATTTAAATCTCCATCCTCATCATTGGTATTTCCTCTGGTACCAGATGTAAAACGAAAAAACTTTCCTCAGTATTCAGCTCTCAATTTTAGAGGTAAACAATGGGGTTTTACCCTAGAATAAATATGTACTAGTTCTCTGTCAAACATTCCATACAAGAAACTGGAAGAAGGATGGATTTATAATAAAGATGGAATAATTCTTATTCCTGAACACTTAATGGAGAGAGTTCTTACTTATTTACATCAAAGCACTCATTATGGAAGAGATGCCATGTACAAATGGCTAAAAAATTATACTGTGGGCCTAAGAAGCAAAGAACCATTCAGAAAATAACACAAACCCATTTAATTTGTGCTAGAAATACCCCAAGCCTGGGCTTCCACCCCCTATAAGAGGGGTGCAAGCCAGGGGCACAACTCCAGGTGAGGATTGGTAAGTATATTTGACTGTTATGCCAAGGACCACTGGAAATCACTGGTCCCTCTTTGTTTTTGTAGGTACATTTACAGGATGGGTAGAGGCTTTTCCATGCAGGACAGGGTGAGCTTCAGAAGTAACTAAGACACTTCTGAAGGAAATAATCCCACAATTTGGACTTCCATTTTCAATTCAAAGTGATAATGGCAGTGCTTTTATATCAGAAGTTTCACAAGAATTATCAGGAGCCCTAAACATACATTGGAAATTACATGCATCTTGAAGACCACAATCTACTGGGGAAGTGGAAAGAATGAATCATACCCTGAAAAGAATGGTGGCAAAATTTTGCCAAGAAACGAATCTCTCATGGGACAAGGTATTACTGGTGGCTCTGATGCTGGTAAGAGTAGTGCCCAGAAGCAGGCTACATTTGATCCTGTTTGAGATGGTATATGGTAGACCATTCCTCAAAGATACTGGTGTGTATACTTTGATGGAACAAGTCCAAGTGTTAGAAACTAAGAAATGCATTCAGTCCCTATGGGTCACATTAGAAGCAATTCATTGCTATGTCTCAAGTCAATTCTCTTTTCCTACAGATGTTCCCTTACATCAGTTTAAACCTGTGGAACTAATTCTTTTAAAAGAGCAGGAAATATCAACATTGAACAGACCAGTTGGAACCAAAATGAGAAAGGCCTATGAAATCTTATTAACAACTCACTTCTCTGTCAAGTTGATTGTAGTGAAACCATGGGTGCACCATAGTAGAATAAAAATAGCACCCTCCAACCAGCTTCTCTCTCCTAGACTCCTTCACAGAACCAGGATTGAAAAACAGGTGGCTGAAAATCCTGAAGAAGAAGAAGAAACTGACCAATTTCTGGAAGGCAGATATCAATGCAAACCTCTAGAACATTGAAAATTTATCTTCAGGATAACAGCTAAGAAATAAATATTAGCACAATTCTTTTATCTGAATATCATTAAAGCTGTATAATGCTGTGTGTTATCCAAGGTGAAAATATGCCTAATAATGTATATTTTTGGCACATTCCCATTTTATATCTATGCTGAAGTATAACCCACAGGGATGATATATTATCAGGCTCTAATGCTTTCTTTCAGTAAGCATATTTCTATGCAGCTTCTATGAATCAGTCTGATTGCTAGGTGTGTGGCCAATTACCTACATCAAGTGTTTCCAGTTTACCCTGGTGGATATCACCCCCTCCAGGGATCTGACTGGAAGGAAATAAAAAAATTAATTAAAAGCAGACAAGAACCATGGGGAACTCTAAAAATCAGGCATATAACTAATGTTGATCCAAAAAGGTAGTTAGTCAATTTAGAAACCCCAGAACTTTGAGTTTCTTTTTCTTATAACAATATGGTATAGGAGCGGGGGCTGGCGGAAGTCGGGTGGGCGAGGCGAGCCCGCAGAGCAGAGAGGAGGGGTGGCGTGGTACACCGGCGCGGGACGCCGACCTGTGGTCCTTGCTCTACCTCCCTCGGACACTAGGAAGATGACACGCTTCGCGCTGACTTTTATCTGGCATGGAGAAACAAGATTTAACAAGGAGAAAATAATTCAAGGACAAGGAATAGATGAGCCTCTTTCAGAAACTGGATTTAAACAAGCAGCTGCCGTTGGGATATATCTCAAAAACGTCAAGTTTACTCATGCTTTCTCCAGCGATCTCACAAGGACCAAGCAGACCATGCACGGGATTTTGGAGAAAAGCAAGTTTTGCAGTAACCTGACAGTAAAGTATGATTCGAGACTTCGAGAAAGGAAATATGGGGCTGCAGAAGGCAAGGCACTGGCTGAGCTAAGAGCATTGGCAAAGGTAGCGGGGATGGAATGCCCTACCTTCACACCACCCGGAGGAGAGACACTGGACCAGTGAGGATGCGTTGAAAAGACTTTTTTGAATATCTTTGTCAATTGATCCTGAAAGAAGCAAGTCAGAAAGAACAGTTCTCACAAGGCGTATCATGCAACTCTCTGAAAACTTCTTTAGCAGAAATATTTCCTTTAGCAAAAACCCTTGGATCCAAATTTAATTCAAACGGCAGTACTCCAGGATTAGCAGCCAGTGTCTTCATTGTGAGTCATGGAGCTTATACGAGAAGCCTATTTGATTATTTTCTGACTGACCTTAAGTGTTCCTTACCAGCAACTGTGAGCAAATCTGAGATTGTATCAGTCAGTCCCAATACGGGAGTTAGTCTCTTTATCATAAACTTGGAGGAAGGAAAAGAAGTTAAACCAGCAATTCAGTGTGTTTGTATGAACCTAAAGGAACATCTGAATGGAGTGACTGAAACCCACCAAGCTTAAACCTACATCAGTGTCTAACAGTTTGGAGCCTCTGAGGGAGGGAGTGCCTTTAGCTTTATTTATTTCCATTCTCTGCTACTGCTGCTTTGCAAACAGTTAAAAATCTTTCTATTGTACAGCAGGTTATAAAGTTCGAATGCAATCATAGCCATATAAAACAAACACTAATGGGAAACCATTTAGAAAGGACTTATTTGTTTGAGTACAGTTGACATTTTCCAGAATAATTTTTTCACCCAGCTCAGTTCCATCTTTTCTTTTTTTCCCACCCAGGATGAAGGAACTCAGTGTTGTAAGATGGGGGATTAATAACCTTGTTACTGTGTTTCTTTCCTTTTTTGTCATGTTGATATTTTTCTTTACTGTCTGAAAATCTAGCCTATTTTATTGTCTCTTTGTAAGATACTGTAATGCTTTTCACTATCTCAACCAGCATTTGGGAGAAGGAACGGTTTATTTTGTAATTCCCACTGCATATTTATAGTAACAATATGGTATTTTAAAAAAGTGCTGTCCTTTAAATGAAAATTTATCATTGTCATAAGTTTATGTAAAGTAAAGTGACACTACAGTTTTTTGTTTTTTTGTATAGGGAGCAACTGCTGGAATTATTTGTACCAGATCTGGAATGTGGATGAGTGGAGATTATGATTTGAGGATGCTCTGGGGTGGAACCGAAGTTAAGGCATTATTTGATTTTAAAAAAATTAAAGAAGGAGTCTGAGAGGAAGTTAAAAGAGCATCTCTTCTAAATGATCAGTCTAAATTCATTTATTTTGCAGGAAGGCAAGGCAGTGGAAGCCAAGAAAGCAAAAAAGAAAAAAAAAAAGAAGTATAAGAGAGTAGAGGTGAAATATCCGCTTGCCTCTTATCTAACCAATAAGCTGATGAATTTACAGTTTAAGGAAGACTCTAAAGAAATTAAACAGTTAGTAGTACACTATTCAGTAACTTCAGAATAAAAGAGGTGCCACCATTGAAAAGAGTGCTGTTGTGATAACCCTAGCCATGGTTAAGTTGTGGAAGGTACAGAGTAGGTTGCTGCTTGTCTCCACCAGATGGCACTGGAGAAAAGCTAGTTTGATTAACTTAATCTTGTCCAAAGATTGGTCCTTCAAAAATCCTTATATAATTGAAGAAAGTGTTTTACATTTGGTTTGCTTTTACGTTATCATGTTAATGAATGCTGAGAGTCTATTCTTAAGAGGGTCGATACTAAAGTTATCAGTTAATGCTAATGTCACATTTAGTCAACTTTTATTTTGAACATCATTTAAATTGCATGCAAAGTCCAGTATTAAACAGTTTTTCAGTGTGTCCAGTTTACCACCAGTATTGAAACAGAGCATCTGTTTGAACACCGGAGGAAATGAATTAAAATCTGAAAAAATAACAGAAAAGGACAAGTAATAGTAAATATCCACATTCCCACCATTCAGAAATCATAACTGTTAACATTTTGTTGTATTTGCTTTCTGAACATCAAGATGTAAATAAAGTCCCCTTAACCAGTTCTTTCATTGAGTTTGTATATACTTTCATCTGTTTTTTGCATTGTCACCAAGTATCATTAGGAAATTTTTGTTTTGCTGTTTGTAAAATATACACAAATGTCATCAAGATGGATGTATTCTTTTTCACTTATATTTTGGAGCTCTGTCTTTGTTAATATGTATAGACCTAGTTAATTACTTATAATTACTGTTGATGATTCTATTGAATAAATATTAGCATGTTTTGTTTATTTTCTTATAAAAAATGGTATAGGAGCTGTTCAACATGTTAAATATTTTGATGATAAAGCTGAACATTAAATTATCAAAGAAAAAGAGGGTCATTTGCAACTTTGGGATGGCATGATGTGGTTAACACCTAGACATGATTTAAGCCAGATAGCCCCTCTCTGATGGGAACAACCAAATCATTCACAGCAAGATGACCCCAAAACAAGGAAAATGGGATTGCTACCTCCACTGCATTGTCTCCAAACCATAATACTATAGGAAAGTGAATGGCTTGGAACTGACTGGATTAATAGACCTAATGTTTGCTGGGTAGGTCTGAATGGAACTCAGTAGCTATACAACATCAACCTATGGCCCTGGTTACCTCCAGTTTGTATAGGCTGATTCACTCTAAGGTTATACAGGGCTCAAGGAAGTATTCATAAATATCTACCCTTGGGGCAAATCTATCATTACTAAAAGCTCAGTGTCCCAGCCAGTATTCAATTGGTTTGGCCATGTAGCTGCTATATTTCTGCCTTCATTAGGTATTGAAGATGTTATACTCAGGATAGAGGTATTAAACAATTTTACACAGTAAGCCTTAAAAGATAGCCTCACCACAATATCTCTTTTAAACACTGAAATGACCCAGATGCATGCAGCAGTACTGCATATTGAATGGCCTCATGTAGTCTAACAGCTTCACAGGGAGGACCACATACCATGCTAAAAAGAGAATGCTGTACCTATATACCTGATGAGTCTAAAAATACAACTAGGGTAAGAGCAGCAGCCAAGATGGCAGCTTAGCAATGTGTGTGATTTAGTTTGTCCTCCAGAATAGCTACTAAATAACTAGAAACAGTAGAGAACATCTCCTGGGACCACATCAGTGACAAGACATACAGCATATCCAGTCTGGACCAGCGGGACCAGCTATGAGCTCCCCAGAACCATGAGTTCCCCAAGCCATGGTGGCCAGTTCCCATCCCCCACAGGCTGCTTCCCAGAGGAGAAAGGAAAGGGACTTTACCAGCAGCAGGGGTAGAGTGCAACTAAACACCAATTGTGGAATTAATTAACAAATTCTGACAACTAAAAATAGGCCCTCAGCTCAGGTGAACCTGGCCAAAGCAGAGTTCAGTCACTTTTGCCCCGGTGTGAAGGGGGCACTGCTGATGGAAAAAGAAAAAAAAGAAACAGGTTTCTGTGGCTGTGTTTCTACAAAGTCTTGACTGCCTTTGGATACAGTGCAGAACTTCTCAGGCTACAGCTGCCCCAGGCATAGGCAAAACAAGTTTGTTTGAGGGCTTGTCTGGAGACTGTGCCTTCCCCAGGGGAGGGGTGAAGTCCAACTCAGGTGCAATCCCTCCCTCAAGGAATTCAGGCCTCTGGGCCTGTCAATTTGAAGCCATTAAAACCAGCCTACAACTTCTGCTTTGTCTCCACCATGCCCCCAGCAAGGAGAGTCTGCCAAAGTTAAGGTACACATCATCTTATGCTGGTGAGACCTGCAGGCAGAAAAGCACCACATACTGAGCAGGATAGGAAAAATAGAGTCCAGAGATTTTACAGGAAAATCTTTCAACCTGCTGGGTCTAACCCTCAGGGAAAACTGAGGCAGGTGACCCTTTCCTTCGATAGGAGGGCAGTTTGGTCTTGGAAAATATGGCTGGGGTCTATAATACCTAAGTAGACACTCCCAAGGGTGGGCAGGGGGGAAGGAATCATACAGACAGGACAACAAACAAGAAAGCAAGAAATTAAAAAATTCTACCCTGTTAAACAAATCTAAACTAGAGGTCCAGAAAAAGCTGAACTGAATGGCAATGAATGGATAGACAACAAGTTCATCCAGCAAGAAAACCCTAGGTAAAAGAAGTGAAAACAATCTCCAGAATAGATTAAGTTAATAATTAAATGCCTAGATGCAAGCAAAAAAGGACAAATCACACTAAGAAAATTGAAGATATGGCCCAGTCAAAGGAACAAACCAATAATTCAAGTGAGATAGAGGAGTTGAAACAGTTAATTCAGAATATATGAACAGACATGGAAAACCTCACCAAAAATTAAATCAATGAATTGAGGGAGGATATAAAGAAGACAAAGAACGAGCAAAAAGAAGAAATTGAAAGTTTGAAAAAACAAATCACAGAACTTATGTGAATGAAAGGCACAGGAGAAGAGGTGGAATAAAACAATGGAAACCTGCAATGGTAGATTTTGAGAGGCAGAAGATAGGATTAGTGAACTGGAGGACGGAACATCTGAAATCCAGCAAGAAAAAGAAAATAGAGGGAAAAAATGGAAAAATATGAGCAGGGACAGAGGGAATTGAATGATAATATGAAGTGAATGAATGCACATGTTGTGGGTGTACCAGAAGGAGAAGAGGAGGGAAAAGAAGGAGAAAAATTAATGAAGGAAATTATCACTGAAAATTTCCCAACTCTTATGAAAGACTTAAAATTACAGATCCAAGAATTGCAGCATACCCCAAACAGAATAGATCCAAACAGGTGTACTCCAAGACACTTACTAATCAGAATGTCAGAGGTCAAAGAGAAAGAGAACCTTGAAAGCAGCAAGACAAAAGCAATCCATCACATACAAGGGAAGCCCAATAAGACTATGCACAGATTTCTCAACAGAAACCATGGAGGCGAGAAGACAGTGGGATGATATATTTAAATTACTAAAAGAGAAAAACTGCCAATCAAGAGTCCTATATCCAACAAAATTGTTCTTCAAAATATGAGGGAGAAATCAAAACATTTTCAGACAACAAATCACTTGAGAATTTGTGACCAAGAGACCAGTTCTGCAAGAAATTCTAAAGGAGCACTAGAGATAGATATGAAACAACAGAAGAGAGAGGTGTGAAGAAGCGTGTAGAAAGGAAGACTGTGAGTGAAGGTAAAAAGAAGGAAAATTAGATATGACATATAAAATCCAAAAGGTAAAATGGTAGAAGAAAGTACTACCTGTACAGTAATTACACTAAATGTCAATGGATTAAACTCTCCAATTAAAAGACATAGACTGGCAGAATGGATTAAAAAGCAGGACCCATCTATATGCTGTCTACAGGAAACACATCTTAGACCCAAGGATAAACATAGGTTGAGAGTGAAAGGTTGGGAAAAAATATTTCTTGCAAATAACAATCAGAAAAGAGCAAGAGTAGCTATACTAATATCTAACAAATTAGACTTCAAATGTAAAACAGTTAAAAATGCAACAAGACTGTTAGCATATATGAAAAAACAAATTAATGCCATAGAAAACAGTTCTACCTCCTCCAAAATATTTGATTTATTTAGCTGGCTTCGTATAGGAATAAGATCATGGAGTTGTTCAATATTATGAGCAGGGCTAATGCTACTACTGGCAATAATTCTGAACATGCTCATTGTTAAAATGTGTCTCTGTCTCTTACCCCAGCTAAGCCCTAAGTGAAATATGGAAAGAGCTTTAATGCTCCAGGAGAAAATTGAAGTTAAAGAGCACATCCAACAACAGTATAAGAAGTTTCACTCCCCAAACCCTTAATAGTTTATACCTCCCATATTCAGGAGGAAGTAGCCAGAGCAGTTGTGGTCCATATATGTCTCAAGATTGAGGATGATCAAACAACAGGGAGGAATTATAACTGAGAAATTAAGATTTGTGGGATAATTTTAATTACTGATTATTATATAAATGTTCATTTTGCTTTTGAGATTTTGGAACAAAGGGAAACACTGGGAAGCCCTGAACTATAATTTGGAGGGGTTCTAAAAAATCCTTTTCTTTTACCTGGTGCCTGAGTGGCTATAAGAACTATAATGCTCCTTGTATTGTTCTTCTCTAACAAGCCTCAGTGCCAAGAAAAACAGTAATTAACTAGCCTTAGTCTCTTACATTTGTAAATTGTATCTGTTGGGCTCTATCATAGAAAGATAGATAGCTCTACCTTCTTATGTTAACCTATGCTAACAACATTTGCTTTCTGGTTCCATTGAGCTCTACCATTTGGCATCACTAGGCTCTGTCATTGAAGGAGAGATAGATCCTTTCAAGGTATGTTAATTTACGTTAACAATGTTTTCTTTTCACCTATGTATTCACTATTAACACTATTTTCTTGTAAATGACATAATTTCCCTGTGCTAGAAACTCTAAAAACCTGGAGTCTATATTGTTCAGGGAGACAGATTTTGGACCATTAGACTGTCTGGTCCTCTACTACATATGTAGTAATAAACCCTTTCTTGCTCTGAAACTCTGGTATCTCAAGAATTGGTTATTGAGTGCTTCAGGCAGAAGGATCCATGGACTTTGTCCAGTATCAAAAATCTGCCTGGAAATATGAGGCAGGATTTCCAGGATGAGCCAGTTACCAGGATCAATAGATTGAGAAAAACTGATTGACCAAAAGGGGAAGAGTGAAATGATACAAAATAGAGATTCAGTGGCTGAGAGATTCAACACTGAGTTTAGATGTCAACTGGTGGTTATTCTTATGCACTACATGGATATCCACTTTTTCTTTATGGTGTAGTGGAGTGACTGGAGGGAATTATCAGAAACTGTTGAACAGTATTCCAGAAGCTTTGATTCTTTTTTTTAATTTTTAATTTTTATTAAACCATAACAACATACAAACACAAACATTCTTACCATATGATCATCCATTCTTTACATATAATCAATAACTCACAGTATCATCACATAGTACATATTCATCACCATGATCACCTCTCAGAACATTTGCATCAATCTAGAAAAGGAAATAAAAATAAAAATACTTGTACATAACATACCCCTACCACAACTCCTCACCTTTCATAAGCATTTCAATTTACTAAATTTATTTTAACATTTGTTCCCAGTATTATTTAATCTGTATGTTTTAATCCATATGTTTAACTTATCTGTTGATAAATTAGATAAAGGGAGCATCAGTCACAAGGTATTCACAATCACACAGTTATATTGCAAAAGCTATATCATTATACAATCTTCAAGAAACATGGCTATTGGAACACAACTCAACATTTTCAGGCAGTTCCCGCCAGCCTCTACATTACACCTTAATTTAAAAGGTGATATCTGCAGGGGGAGGGGCCAAGATGGCAGCTTAGCAATGTGTGCATTTTAGTTCATCCTTCAGAACAACTACTAAATAACCAGAAATAGTATAGAACAGCTCCTGGAGCCATGATAGTGACCAGACACACAGCATACCCCAGTCTGGACCAGGTGGACTGGCTGCAAGTCTCTGGAACTGTGAGTTCCCCAAGCTGCAGCACCCAGCGCCCAGTGCCTCTCCCCACAGGTGGCTTCCCAGAGGGAAACAAAACACACTCTAACAGTAGCAGGGACTGAGTCCAACCAAACACCAATTGTGGCATTAATAAACAAATTCTGACTACTAAAAATAGGCCCCCAGTTCAGGTGAAACTGGTCAAGGTGGAGGTCGTTTATTGGGCTGACCAAAAAAGAGGAAAGGGGACAAAACAGAAGTTTTGTTAGCTGTTTCTACAGCCGCTTGGCTGCCTCTGGATTCAGCTGTGGGGCTACATGGGCTGCAACTGCCCCAGACATAGGCAGAAACAGACTGCTTTCAGGGCTGTCTCCTGCCTGTTCCCCAGGGGAGGGGTGAAGCCCAACTCAGGTGGAATCCCTCTCTCAAGGAATTCAGACCCCAGGGCTTGGCAATTTGAAGCCATTAAAACCAGCCTACAACCTTTCCTCTGACTCCACCATGCCCCCAGGAGGGAGAGCCTTCCAAAGTTAAAGGAGCCACAACAACTTTTGCTGGTGGGAACCACAGACAGACAAGCACCACATACTGGGCAGGATAAGAAAAACAGAACCTAGAGATGTCACAGGAAAGTCTTTCAACCTGCTGGGTCTCACCCTCAGGGAAAACTGATGCAGGTGACTCCTCCTCCCTGATAGGAGGCCAGTTTAGTCCAGGAAAACCCAGCTGGAGTCTGTAATACCTATGTAGAACCTCCTAAGGGTGGGAGGGGAAAAGGCACCTTACAAGCAGGACAAGAAACAAGAAAACAAGAACTGGAAAATTACCCTCTGTTAAACAAAACTTAAGCTAGAGGTCCAGAAAAAGCTGAACTGAAGGTCAAAGAACAGATAGACAAGAAACCCATCTAGCAAGAAAACCCTAGGTAAGATAAGTGAAAGCAATCTCCAGAATAAACTAATTAACATAATTAAATGTCTAGGTGCCAGCAAAAAATAACAAATCACACCAGGAAAATTGAAGATATGGCCCAGTCAAAGTAACAAACCAATAGTTCAAATGAGATACAGGAGCTGAAACAACTAATTCAGAACATATGAAGAGAAATGGAAAACCTCATCAAAAACCAAAGCAATGAATTGAAGGAGGACATGAAGGAGGCAAGGAATGAATAAAAAGAAGAAACAGAGAGTCTGAAAAAAAAATCACAGAACTTATGGAAATGAAAGATACAGTAGAAGAGAGGAGAAAAACAATGGAAACCTACAATGGTAGATTTCAAGAGACAGAGGTTAGGATTAGTGAACTTGAGGATGGAACATCTGAAATCCAAAAAGAAACAGAAACTATAGGGAAAAGAATGGAAAAATATGAGCAGGGACTCAGGGAATTGAATGATAATATGAAGTGCACAGATATACATGTTGTGGGTGTCCCAGAAGGAGAAGAGAAGGGGAAAGGAGGAGAAAAACTAATGGAAGAAATTATCACTGAAAATTTCCCAACTCTTATGAAAGACCTAAAATTACAGATCCAAGAAGTGCAGCACACCCCAAAGAGAATAGATCCAAATAGACGTTCTCCAAGACACTTACTATTTAGAATGTCAGAGGTCAAAGAGAAAGAGAGGATCTTGAAAGCAGCAAGAGAAAAGCAATCCATCACAAATAAGGGAAACCCAATAAGACTATGTGTAGATTTCTCAGCAGAAACCATGGAGGCAAGAAGACAGTGGGATGATATATTTAAATTACTCAAAGAGAAAAACTGCCAACCAAGAATTCTATATCCAGCAAAATTGTCCATCAAAAATGAGGGAGAAATTAAAACATTTTCAGACAAAATGTCACTGAGAGAATTTGTGACCAAGAGACCAGCTCTGCAAGAAATACTAAAGGGAGCACTAGAGACAGATATGAAAAGAAAGAGGAGAGAGGTGTGGAGAAGAGTGTAGAAAGAAGGCAAATTAAATAGGACATATAAAATACAAAAGGCAAAATGGTAGAAGAAAGTACTACCCAAAGAGTAATAACGCTAAATGTTAATGGACTGAATTCCCCAATCAAAAGACATAGACTGGCAGAGTGGATTAAAAAACAGGATCCTTCTATATGCTGTCTCCAGGAAACACATCTTAAACCCAAAGATAAACATAGATTGAAAGTGAAAGGTTGGGAAAAGATATTTCATGCAAATGACAAGCAGAAAAGAGTAGGAGTAGCTATAGTAATATCCAACAAATTAGACTTCAAATGTAAAACAGTTAAAAGAGACAAAGAAGGATACTATCTACTAACAAAAGGAACAATTCAACAAGAAGAGATAACAATCATAAATATTTATGCACCGAACCAGAATGTCCCAAATACATGAGGCAAACACTGCAAATACTGTAAAGGGAAATAGACACATCTACCATAATAGTTGGAGACTTCAATTCCCCACTCTCATCAATGGACTGAACATCTAGACAGAGGATCAATAAAGAAACACAGAATTTGAATATTACAATAAATGAGTTAGACTTAACTGACATTTATAGGACATTACACCCCACAAAAGCAGGATACAATTTTTCTCAAGTGCTCATGGATCATTCTCAAAGATAGACCATATGCTGGGTCACAAAGCAAGTCTCAACAAATTTAAAAAGATTGAAATCATACACAACACTGTCTCAGACCATAAAGGAATGAAGTTGGAAATCAGTAATAGGCAAAGCACCAGAAAATTCAAAAATACATGGAGGCTAAACAACACACTCTTAAACAACCAGTGGGTCAAGGAAGAAATTACAAGAGAAATCAATAAATATCTCAAGGCGAATGAAAATGAAAACACAACATATCAAAACTTATGGGACACAACAAAGGTAGTGCTAAGAGGGAAATTTATTGCCCTGAATGCCTATATCAAGAAAGAATAAAGGGCAAAAATTCGGGAATTAACTGCCCACTTGGAAGAACTGGAGAGAGAACAGCAAACTAACCCCAAAGCAAGCAAAAGGAAAGAAATAAAAAAGATTAGAGCAGAAATAAATGAAATTGAGAACATGAAAACAATAGAGAAAATCAAGAAGACCAGAAGTTGGTTGTATGAGAAAATCAACAAGATTGATGGGCCCTTACCAAGATTGACAAAAAGCAGAAGAGAGAGGACACAAATAAATAAGATCAGAAATGGAAGAGGAGACATAACCACTGACCCCACAGAAATAAAGGAGGTAATAACAGGATACTATGAACCACTTTATGCTAATAAATACAACAATGTAGATGAAATGGACAAGTTCCTAGAAAGGCATGAACAACCAACTTTGACTCAAGAAGAAATAGATGACCTCAACAAACCAATCACAAGTAAAGAAATTGAATCAGTCATTCAAAAGCTTCCCAAAAAGAAAAATCCAGGACCAGACGGCTTCACATGTGAATTCTACCAAACATTCCAGAAAAAATTAGTACCAACCCTGCTCATACTCTTCAAAAAATTGAAGTAGAGGGAAAGCTACCTAACTCATTCTATGAAGCTAACATCACCCTCATACCAAAACCAGGCAGAGATATTACAAAAAAAGAAAACTACAGACCAATCTCTCTAATGAATATAGATGCAAAAATCCTCAACAAAATTCTAGCAAATCGAATCCAGCAACACATTAAAAGAATTATACATCATGACCAAGTAGGATTCATCCCAGGTATGCAAGGATGGTTCAACATAAGAAAATCAATTAATGTAATACACCATATCAACAAATCAAAGCAGAAAAATCACACGATCATCTCAATTGATGCAGAGAAGGCATTTGACAAGATTCAACATCCTTTCCTGTTGAAAACACTTCAAAGGATAGGAATACAAGGGAACTTCCATAAAATGATAGAGGGAATATTTGAAAAACCCACAGCTAATATCATCCTCAATGGGGAAAAATTGAAAACTTTCCCCCTAAGATCAGGAACAAGACAAGGATGTCCATTATCACCACTGTTATTCAACATTGTGTTGGAGGTTCTAGCCAGATCAATTAGACGAGAAAAAGAAATACAAGGCATCAAAATTGGAAAGGAAGAAGTAAAACTATCATTGTTTGCAGATGATATGATACTATACGTCAAAAACCCTGAAAAATCCACAGCAAAACTACTAGAGCTAATAAATGAGTACAACAAAGTAGCAGGTTACAAGATCAACATTCAAAAATCTGTAGTGTTTCTATACACTAGGAATGAACAAGCAGAGGGGGATATCAAGAAATGAATTCCATTTACAATTGCAACTAAAAGAATAAAATACTTAGGAATAAATTTAACTAAAGAGACAAAAGACCTATACAAAGAAAACTACAAAAAACTGTTAAAAGAAATCACAGAAGACCTAAGTAGATGGAAGGGCATACCATGTTCATGGATTGGAAGACTAAATATAGTTAAGATGTCAATTCTACCTAAATTGATTTACAGATTCAATGCAATACCAATCAAAATCCCAACAACTTATTTTTCAGAAATAGAAAAACCAATAAGCAAATTTATCTGGAAGGGCAGGGTGCCCCGAATTGCTAAAAGCATCTTCAGGAAAAAAAACGAAGCTGGAGATCTCATGCTGCCTGACTTTAAGGTATATTATAAAGTCACAGTGGTCAATACATCATGGTACTGGCATAAAGATAGATATATTGACCAATGGAATCAAATAGAGTGCTCAGATATAGACCCTCTCATCTATGGACATTTGATCTTTGATAAGGCAGTCAAGCCAACTCATTTGGGACAGAACTGTCTCTTCAATAAATGGTGTCTTGAGAACTGGATATCTATGTGCAAAAGAATGAAAGGACCCGTATCTCACACCCTATACAAAAGTTAACTCAAAATGGATCAAAGATCTAAACATTAGGTTTAAGACCATAAAACAGTTAGAGGAAAATGTAGGGAGATATCTTATGAATCTTATAATTGAAGGTGGTTTTTTGGATCTTACACCTAAAGCAAGAGCACTGAAGAAGGAAATAAATAAATGGGAGCTCCTCAAAATTAAACACTTTTGTGCATCAAAGAACTTTATCAAGAAAGTAAAAAGACAGCCTACACAATGGGAGAAAATATTTGGAAACTACATATCAGATAAAGGTCTAGTATCCAGAATTTACAAAGAGATTGTTCAACTCAACAACAAAAAGACAGTCAATCCAATTACAAAATGGGAAAAAGACTTGAAGAGACACTTCTCAGAAGAGGAAATACAAATTGCTAAAAGGCACATGAAGAGATGCTCAATGTCCCGAGCCATTAGAGAAATGCAAATCAAAACCACAATGAGATATCATCTCACACCCACCAGAATGGCCATTATCAACAAAACAGAAAATGACAAGTGCTGGAGAGGATGTGGAGAAAGAGGCACACTTATTCACTGTCGGTGGGAATGTCAAATGATGCAACTACTGTGGAAGGCAGTTTGGCAGTTCCTCCAAAAGCTGAATATAGAATTGCCATATGACCCAGCAATACCATTGCTAGGTATCTACTCAGAGGACTTAAGGGCAAAGACACAAATGGACACTTGCACACCAATGTTTATAGCAGCATTATTTACAATTGCAAAGAGATGGAAACAGCCAAAATGTCCATTAACAGACGAGTAGCTATACAAACTGAGGTGTATACCTGATGGAATATTATGCAGCTCTAAGACAGAATACCCTTATGAAGTATGTAAGAACATGGATTGACCTTGAGAACATTATACTTAGTAAGACTAGCCAAAAACTATAGGATAAACACTGTATGGTCTCACTGATATGAACTGACACTAATGAGTAAACTTGGAATATGTCATTGGTAACAGAGAGCATCAGGAGATAGAAATAGAGTAAGATAGTGGGTAATTGGAGCTGAAGGTATACAGACTGTGCAACAGGACTGGATACAAAAACTCAGAAATGGATAGCACAATACTACCTAACTGTAATGTAATTATGTTAAAATGCTGAATGAAGCTGCATGTGAGAATGATAGAGGAAGGAGGGCTGGGGACATAAATGAAATCAGAAAGAAAGAGAGATGTTAAAGATCAAGATGGTATAATGTAGGAATGCCTAGAGTGTATAATAATAGTGAAAAGTACAATGTACAAATTTTAAAAATGTTTTGGCATGAGGAAGAACAAAGGAATGTCATTATTGCAGGGTGCTGAAAATAGATGATAATTAATACTTGAAAATGTCACCTTCTGTGTGAGACTAAAGCAAAAAATGTTTATTTGTTACAAAATTTAGATTTTGACTAGAGCATTTCCTAATATAACTCATGTAGATAGTTTGATTGAATGTCATAAGTACTTGGAATCTCAGGTACCACATGAGATTTTGTTGGTTTGTCCAGAGTGATCCCCGATGAATCCCAGAATGATTTGATCAGTGACTGGAAAAGTATTTGCAAGCCCCCTTTGGGGAATGGTGAAATTGGGGAGAAATTCAACTTCCCCAAGTTGAATTCTTGATATTCTCACAAGCAGTGTGGACAACAAAAGCTATAGGCAGAGCCCCCAGTCTTGGGGATTGTTCACATGAAACTTAACCCCACAAAGGATAGGTCAAGTCTGCCTAAAATTTAGGCCTAAGAGTCACCCCCAAGAGAGCCTCTTTTGTTGCTCAGATGTGGCCTCTCTCTCCAGCCAATACGATAAGCAGTCTCACCACCCTCCCCCTCTCTGCATGGCACATGACTCCCAGGTTGTGGACCTTCCTGGCAATGTGGGACAAAGATCTTGGAATGAGCTGAGACTCAGCATCAAAGGACTGAGAAAAACCCTAGATTGAGCTGAGAATTAACATCAAGAGACTGAGAGAACCTTCTCGACCAAAAGGGGGAAGAGTAAAATGAGGCAAAGTGTCAATGGCTGAGAGATTCCAAACAGAGTCAAGAGGTTATCCTGGAGGTTATTCTTACACATTAAGTAGATATCACCTTGTTGTTCAAGATGTAGTGGAGAGGCTGGAGGGAACTGCCTGAAAATGTAGTGCTGTGTTCCAGTAGCCATGTTTCTTGATGATGATTGAACAATGATATAGCTTTCACAATGAGACTCTGTGAATGTGAAAACCTTATGTCTGATGCTCCTTTTAGCTACTATATCAACAGAAGAGTAGAACATATGGAATAAAAATAAATAATAGGGGGAACAAATGTTAAAATAAATTCAGTTTG
>NW_027518350.1:0-15520 GCF_023851605.1 Tamandua tetradactyla
CTGTATTTGGGCACAAGATCAAGATTTAACATTTTGATGGTGAAAAATGGTCAATATTCTATGTTCTAGGTACTTTTCCCTAGGCTGGCCTTCCACAGTTATATTCCTTTTCAGTCATGATATTGGTTTGAAGCTGTATGTACTGCAAAAATAGAATATTCTTAAATCTAATGCATTCCTTCACATGTGAACAATTGTTTGTATTAACTTTTGATGAGGTTACTTCAGTTAAGTTGTGTCCTTTCTCAAGCTGGATGGGTTTTCATCTATTACTGGAGTCTTTTATAAGAGGATAAAATTCAGAGACAGAGAAAAAAAAAGCCATAGGTATAAAATTCTGAAGTTGATGAAACCTTAAAGAAAAGAAAGAAATCAGGAAACAGTATCATGTATCTTGCCATATGGCAAGCTAAGGAACAATGGTTTCCAGTTGTGAGTCTCAGAAAGCCACAGTCTTGGGGAGAAAATGTTGCCTTGATGATGCATGGATTTGGACATTTTCCAAGGCTCAAAACAATAAACTAATAAATTTCCATTTTTAAACCTACCCATTGTATGCTATTTGCTTAAGTAGCCCAGGAGACTAAAGGCAGAGTTTGGCCCAGGCATTTGATGTGCTTTTGTTGCATATACCACAAATGGCAATACAGCTTCAGAACTGGGTAGTTGGTTGAGGCTGGAAGGATTGTGATGTCATTTATAGAAATGGCTTAGATATCTTTGAAGAGAGCATTCAAAGACATATGGATGTGAAAGGTATTTCCAGCAAAGCCCTAGAAGGAAATGATGATGTATTATGGAGACAGGAGGAAAGATGATTCCTGTCACTATTGAGTTCTGATATTGTGTGGAAGACAGATCTTCATTTATGAACTTGGATATTTGACTGAGGCAATTTCCAAGATAAGCATGGGAAGTTCAGAATACTAATCACCACTTGTGTTAAAATGTGAGAGAAATGTGATAAGCTAAGAACTGAAATCATGGGCTTAAAGAAACCAGACATTGGTGGTTTAGAAAACCTGAAGCTTCTGGAAAGTGAGCCCCCAGAGAACAACACTTCATGTGAGGGTTTAATTAAACATGAGAAAAGTCAGCAATTCTGTTTTACTCAAGATTGGAGGTGCAGTTATCCAGGAGAGATTTATGGAATGTTGTTCTGTCTGATGGTTTGGACCTCTGTGTACAACATTCATAACTGACAAGTTGTTTGCAAAATCTGCCTGAACAACCACTGGTAGCCTTGATGAAAAGGGACAGATTGTAGGAAAAATCACTTCAAGGGTAGAGCCATTGAAGCTGAGGTCTGGACCAAAGACATATCAGACAAGAAGTTGGACCCAGCAATATATGTAGAAAGGGTGTGTCTTTTCCACAGCTTGAAGTGTGTTCACCTCACCCCATGTTGAGTACCACCTCACTCTTTCAGATGGTGGAATCAGAACCCATTGAGATTGTAGAATTTCTCACTGCCACATCACTGTTCTGAGAGATTTGTGACTATTCCCCAAAACTTTCAGAGTCAGACCACAACCCCAAAGTCCTGAGAGGTTGGAGAATTCAGTCCTGTGTTTACAGAGAGCATGTCTGTTGCACAAGCACTTAGGAGGGCTGAAATTGCCAATTTATCAGTCCTGGAGGACAGAATTTCATTACATATGTGATTCTCAGAACTTGAAATGTAGCAGAGTATGCCATGCATGGTTTGGAAACATAAACTGTGCTTTCCTTTCACCTACCAATCAAATAGAAGTGCTTATTTTATGCTTGTCACTCCATTGTACATTCTTCTCTAGATTTCACAGGTACACAAGCAGAGGGAACTTGTACTACAGAACAGACCACACCCATAACCAATTTTGATTAGACTTTGTACTAAACATTGCTTCTGAAATGGCTCAAAGTTTGAGAGGATATTTTAATGGAATTAATATATTTTTCCTATAGAAAGAACAAACATTTCTGGGTTGCAGAGTGTGGAGTGTGGTGGTTTGAAATTGTACATACCCAGAAAACATTTTGTTAACTAAAATCCATACTGTGATTTTTTTATAGCTGTGATTTTATACCAATTGTAAATATGACCTTTTGGTGGGTTCCTTCAGTTAAAGAGTGTACCACCCAAAAGAGGATGTGTTTTAATCCCATTACTGGCATACTTTATGAGAATTTTCTTAAGAGAATAAAATTCATACAGAAAGAGAAAGCTATCTGAAATAAACTGAAATTATGAAACCCAGAACATAAGAAAGAGACCAGGTGATGCTTCTTGTGTATTGACATATGACAGGCTAAGGAAACAGGGTCAGCAGATGCCAGCTCCAGAATGCCACAGTGTTGGGGAGAAAGCATTGTCTCAACTGTACTTTGATTTGGACACTTTTCCTGGGTTAAAAACCATGAGCAAATAAATTTCCAATTTTAAGCCAACCACTTTCAGGGTGTTTACTAAAGCAGCATAAGAAGCTAGAACATCACTGTGCCCATTTGAAAATATTATGTACTCCAGAAAAGCCATATTTTAATCCTGATCCAATCTTGTGGAAGCATCTGTTTTTTTGAATCCTACAATAGTGTAGGTTGGAATTTTTTATTAAATCATCTTCATGGAATTGTGACTCAACCCATTCCAGGTGGGACTTGATTAGTACTGGAATCCTTTAAAAGAGAGAATCAGAGATTCAGTAATGACAGAACATCAAAGCCAACAGAATCTTCACAGTAGAGCTGACAGTTGCAGGCACATCGGGATTAGGAACACAGATATTTGGAGATGCTTGGAGCCCAGTAGATGTTGCCACAAGATGGTAAGCAAGGCAGAACCTGGGTAAGGCCAAGGGAAGCCAAGAGGTGAACGCCAGCCCTGAAGAAGCAAAGTGAATAATATCCACAGGAACAGAGGCTGAAAACAATTGAGCCCAGGAGCAAGTGATCAGCAGATGCCAGCCATGTGCCTACCCAGCTGACAGGTGCTTCTGACTCATTGACCTTTCTTGAGCAGAGATAGTCCTTTGTTAATACCTTAAGTTGGACACTTTCATGTCCTTAGAGCTGTAAACTTGTAAATTATTAAATTCACCCTTATAAAAATATTCCAATTCTAGTATATTGCATTCAAACAGCTTGCAAACTACACAATCACCTTCACTAGACTTCATGATAATATATTGTTAAGTGCACAGAACTCAGAATTTATTTTATTTTTCCCCATAAACAGGATATCAAGTCTGTAAATCAGATGAAGCTTCAAAGTTGGTTCAAGGGGAAGAACTGTGTGAAGAAGGAATTGGATTTTTTCAAAACCAAAATTCAGGTGAGCACTTCCTTGGAGCATGTATTTAGAACAAGGAGGAACCTTGTCAGTGAGTGACTCAAATATCACCTGTGGATTTCTGCAAGTTATATTTTCTGAAATGTGCATGTACATATTGGGGATATTTTCCTCAGTTCAAAGTGTCAAATACTTATCACTCTGTATTCAAATGTCATTGGCTTTGGCAATATAGATGTCTATGGACAATTGGACTTAAACTTTCATTTATGGCCGTTTTCTCATCCCTGGGTTCAATGCTTTTCCCTCTCTTTACCTCCCCAACATATTTTTGAAATAATTTTTCTTATAATGAAGTCTTGAAAATATTTTTAATTGATAGTGTCATATAAAGGTTTCTACTACCTCAAGTAATCCTTAATTTGATATTCTTTCTCATATAACTGCCACTTTAGAAACAATTATATAGTTATGTGTGCTACTTCAACATATTCATTTTCCTAATGCTGGTCTAGAAATTAATTGGTTTTCCCATTCTTCCAGGCACGGAAGGTAGTGTTAAAGAACAAGAAATGTTATCTGTGCATCATATCTACAAAAAGACATATTTACCATCGTGTCATTGGTAAGCATTATGGTTGTAACCCTGGTCTTCCAAATAAATATATGGAAGTGGAATAAACTAAAAATTCAGTACAATCACTTAACTGTAAATTGGTTTAAGTGTGAATCCAAGAAGACTGTGATAATTTGAATATAGAAAACAATTGATTTGAACACAATAATATAACCTTCCTTCTATATGAAAAGATAATTCTATAAATATGACTCATACTCAATCTCTGAAACATTATAAAGTCTTCAAATCTGATTAGAAAGTTCTGCAGTTGAGAAGCTACAAAAGAGTAGATATCTATACATGCAGAAGAATAAAATGATTCAGAAATAACATGGGAAATATTTTAATTGGAAATTGTCACCGATTGGTTAGTTTTGAATTCAGATGTATATGGACTGATATCTATGGACAAACCTCTTACATTCTCTCCTCTATTTCCTAGAAGCAGAATTTTCATACTCAAAAGAATGGTATTATATGTCATAAATTTCCAGAAGATTGTACTCATAGTTCCAGAGTGATTCAACATGTATTAACTCACAAAGGAATGAAATCCTACTTCAGCAATCTATTTTGAAAAGCCCTCAATAATTTATCATCTTTTAATCAACAACAGAATTTTCAACCTGGAAGTAAGTCATATGAATGTCATCTAATTGAGAAATCCTTTGTTCAAAATTCTGGCCATACACATTACAATGGAATTCATGTTAGAGAGAAACCCTGTGAATATCATCTATGTGGGAAAATCTTTACTAAATATTCTGAATTGAGACAACATGAGAGAATTCACACTGGAGAAAAATCATATGAATGCCATCTATGTGGGAAAGCCTTCACCCATTTTTCTAACCCTAAACAACATGAGAGAGAAACCCTATGAATGTCATCAATGTGGGAAAGCATTCAGTTTATCTTCTGATCTTAGAGTACATGAGAGGATTCACACTGGAGAGAAACCATATGAATGTCATTTATCTGGTAAAGCCTTCACTCATTCCTCTAGCCTTAAAAAACATGAGAGAACTCACACTGGAGAGAAACCATATGAATGTCATCTATGTGGGAAAGCCTTCACCCGTTATTCTAGCCTTAAACAACATGAGAACACTCATACTGGAGAAAAACCCTATAAATGTCATCTATGTGGGAAAACCTTCCCCCATTATTCTAGCCTTAAAAAACATGAGAGCACTCATACTCGAAAAAAACCCTATAAATGTCATCTATATGGGAAAGCCTTTGCTTATACTTCTAGCCTTAAATGACATGATAGAACTCACACTGGAGAGAATCCAATGAATGCCATCTATGTGGGAAAACTTTCAGGCATTATTCTAATCTTAAACAACATGAGAACACTAATATTGTAGAAAAATCCTATAAATGTCATCTATGTGGGAAAGCCTTCGGTCATTCTTCTAGCCTTAAAAAACGTGATAGAACTCACACTGGGGAGAAACCATATGAATGCCATCTATATGGGAAAGCCTTTACTTTTGGGTATCATCTTAGAGTACATGAGAGAATTCACACTTGAAAGAAACCATATGAGTGTCATCTATGTGGTAAAGTCTTCACCCATTGTTCTTCCCTTAGAAAACACAAGAGAATTCACATTGGAGAGAAATGCTATGAATGTCATTTATGTCAGAAAGTCTTCACCCATTGTTCTGACTTTAGAAAACCTGAAAGAACTCACACTGGAGAAAAACCATATGAATGCCATCTATGTGATAAAGCCTGTACTCATTCTTCTAGCCTGAAACAACATGACAGAACTCACCCTGGAGAGAAACCATATGAATGCCATCTGTGTAGGAAAGCCTTCAGCCAATATTTTAACCTTAGACAACATGAGAACACTCATACTGGAGAGAAACCCTATGAATGTTATTTATGTCAGAAAGTCTTTGTCTGCTATTCTAACCTTAGGAAACATAAGAGAAGTCACACTGTAATGAAACCTTAGGTATGTCATCTATGTGGGAAAGCCTTTACTCAATATTTTAACTAGAGTCAAGTGAGTGCCTTTCTCCTTAGCATTCAGCCTTGCCTAAAGGACAATCAATTTTCAGAGTTCCCAGGTGAAGGAGTGCAGTGAAAAAATTGAATTCAAATATAGTACTGTTTCCATAGAATCACAACATCATTTATAACACTGAATACAAAGTGGCCCTTTATGTAATATTCACTCACTCACTCTTTAACTAAATTCAGACTTAGTATCACAAATTTGACCAATGTGGATTTATCACATTTAGTCTCTATAATTTGATTTAAACTTGTTCTCCCTTAATGGCATGGTATTGACAAGGTAATTAAACAGATTTTGAAATAATTATTGAATGTATAGATTTTATATATAAAATTAGAATAACAATGTAAAGAGTGCCTGATCTGTTCAAAATCCCAGTGGTTATACCTTCATCACATTTATTCCTTAACACAAAAGACACCAGTGTATGTTACCTCAAAATAGGAACACTCTCATATGTAGCCACACAAACCCAAATCAGTAAATTAAAAGATCCAATCAACAGCTCATTTTTGAATTTTACCAATTGTCCCTAGAGTGGGAAAAGGTTTCCTTGTTCATTTCCACTCATGCTTTTCAAATTGGAATTGTTCCTGAGACATTCTCTCATGTGCTTGTCACATTGGCAAGCACATATGATGCTAACTCGAGTTTTCCCACAGCTTACTCCTGAACAGACACAGGCCTAAATTCCAACAGCAACCCCCAGACTGAAGCTTCCTCTCCTCAGTTCATCCCATCCAAAAGAACCTGAAGTCCACCTACTCCAACCATAGTGATGTCAACTTGATAACTGGATGAACTTTTACATATACATGGAAAAATTGCTTTCTCATTATAATGAAAATGAAATTTATGGGACTATATCCTGAAAGCAGCTATGCCATCATCCACACCCAATATTATGACACTAAAAATTCCTGATAATCCATATAACTCTACTATTTTCTCACAAAAGATACATTGTCTTTAGGAAACATGAAGATTCATAAACTCCAATTAAAAGGTATATGAAAGAAATCATCTAGGATAGTCATCAAATATAAAACCTTTCACTAGTTCCTAATTTTGACATTTTTCCTTAATCATTCACAAATCTCTCCTCTCCATTGAGAAAGTATAGAGCATAATGAAAGAGAATGTTCATATATGCTGACTCTCACATTGCATATTCTATATTAACTTCTTTGTTTATGCAATTTTTGTAATTAACATAGGAATTGTTTTTGTATTCTAAGGATGCTGAGAAATCCTAAATGTTTTTCAAGTGATCTTGAATGGATATTCTAGATCTTACTTTTCTATTTGCTGCATTCTCCTCCCATACCAATCCTAAGACATTCCTTGATTGAATTTACATCATATGAAAAGCCATAAAATTATGTCTTTTTGCAGGAAGAAGGAAAATTTGAGGCATGTAAAAAGATAAAGCTGCAAACACAGCCATAAAGAGATTGGTAGACAGTATTCAGAAAGGAGTGCCAAGAATCAGATCTTTGGCAGAGGTAATTTTTCTACAACTGTGTTATATCATTTTCTAGACTCAATTGTTCAAATATCAACAGTTTCTTCAGGCACATCTTTACTTAGTCATGTATCCAGGAGTCAGGTCTCACCTTGAATCTTGTCATGGGATCCACCAGATCAACCTTGCTGACATGGGGAAGTTCATATAAGTACAGGTATATCAAACAGTTTTCAGACAAAGGCAAGTCTACAGAATCCTATAAGCTGAAATTAAATTGAATAATGGTGTACCTATAAGCTTGCAATAAAAATCTCTAAAGTGGAAGATGGTGGAATAAGAAGTGCAGAGTTTCCATTAGTAAAAACACCTAGAAGACAGGTAAAAGCTGTCCAAAGCTGCCATTCTGAGCTGAAAAGATCAGTGGAGTACCATGCTGGAGGAAGAGAAAGAGAAACTGTGATGGAGAAATTATAGTGAGAAACTCACTTGGCTGTGCCTATTTGCACTTACTCCCCACCCTTGAGTCCAGTAGTTTCTGGTCAGCCCAGTTCCTCTATGTCAGAATGCTGTGGAATGGAATTTGTGAAGTCCCTTGTCACATTGGAAACAGGGTGGCATGACACAGTTCTGATACATTTGTTGCTCAACAAAATTGGACATCTTGATCCCACAGCCTTGCCCCAATCCACACAGAAACCCATGGTGCCAGGAATACCATTGTTTACTCAAATAGAGAAGCTGCCATGAATGACTCAGTTGGCCATGCCTCATGGTGCCCATTCCCAAGCCCCAAGACAAAAAGCTTCTGATAAGCCTACTTCCTGCCTAGTGGGCTACAGCAGACTGAAAGAATCGGGGAAGTTATCCTTCGTCCAAGAATACAGGTGGATGCAGCAGAGCCTCACCCAAGAGTTGATCTGCAGAATTGGGTTTCTAGGTTGCTCTCCTCTTGGTCCAACCCAGGCAGATTCCTGAAATGCCATTATTTCCAACTGCCATAGAAATAGGGCAGACTGAGCACTAAAATACCTTGCCTTTGTTGTTTCCAAATTGTGCCATCTGTGAAGGCTTGGAGTGTGCCATCTTGGGAAGTTGCTTTCCTGGTCCTCTCTCCAAGTCCCTTTGGAATTCTTCTGCAACCACTGCATGTGACCTTGGCCCTGTTTTGACTGGAAAATACAAACACAGTGCCATATGAGAGCTGTAACAGAACCCTATCAACAACAAAATCTTAGATGAGAGGGAAACCAGTCTTCAGAATCTCAATAACTTAATGACCCAAATAACAAGCACAAAAGTACATGCCATACTAATAAACAAGAATATGTCCAAGCAAAAGAAAAAATTAAAAAGAGATGTAGGGGACTTCCTGGAAGATGGCGGCTTAGTAAGACGCGCGGATCTTAGTTTCTTCTCCAGGACACCTACTAGGGGAGTAGAAACGACACAGAAAGCGCCCAAAGCCACAACAGAGATAAAAAAGACAGCGTACCCCATCCTGGAACGGCTGGCTGGCTGAGAGAAGCAGCTTGGGTGAGATCGCCGAGGCACGCGGGCCTTACCGGGCGGGGCGGGAAGCGGCCAGAGTTACTCCCTTCCCCCTTCCCGGGCCGGCTGGGAGAATTGGAGAGGCGGTCCCCTGAAACCAAGGCGACTGGCACCCACACAACGCGCAGCCCCCAGACCAACTGAGAGAATTGGATCGGAAATCCCCAGCCCACGGAGAACGGTGACAGGTGGGGGAGGCCCCTTTCAAACCCGTGACTCCCGGGGAACGTGCACTCTCTCGGGCGGGCCGCTGCCGCTGGCGCCCTCCCGCCACGCTTGTTGCCCAGGGCCGACTAGGAAATTCGGACGGGCTCTTTCCCTGGCTGCAGCGACCAGCAACCCTCCCTGCGTTCAGACCGCGGGCCGGAAGCCGCTTTGGCTAGCGAACCCCCAGGACGGCGAGAGTTTTCCAAAGTTTAAGGTCCCACAGCACCGTTTACTGGTGGGAACCGCAGACAAACGTGTGCCACGAGCGCCACCTACTGGGCAGGATAAGAAAAACAGAACCCAGAGATTTCACAGAAAAATATTACAACTTTGCTGGGTCCAACACCAAGAGAAATCTGAATAAATGCCCAGACGCCAGCAGCAGAAGATAACTGTCCACGCTCAAAAGATTGAGAATATGGCTCAGTCAAAGGAACAAACCAATAGCTCAAATGAGACAAAAGAGCTGAGACAACTAATGCTGAATATACGAACAGAAATGGAAAACCTCTTCAAAAATGAAATCGATAAATTGAGGGAGGACATGAAGAGGACATGGGCTGAACATAAAGAAGAAATAGAAAAACTGAAAAAACAAATCGCAGAACTTATGGAAGTGAAGGATAAAGTAGCAAACATAGAAAAAATAATGGATAGCTACAATGATAGATTTAAAGAGACAGAAGATAGAATTAGTGATTTGGAGGATGGAACATCTGAATTCCAAAAAGAAACAGAAACTATAGGGAAAAGAATGGAAAAATTTGAACAGGGTATCAGGGAACTCAAGGGCAATATGAACCGCACAAATATACGTGTTGTGGGTGTCCCAGAAGGAGAAGAGAAGGGAAAAGGAGGAGAAAAACTAATGGAAGAAATTTTCACTGAAAATTTCCCAACTCTTATGAAAGACCTAAAATTACAGATCCAAGAAGTGCAGCGCACCCCAAAGAGATTAGACCCAAATAGGCGTTCTCCAAGACACTTACTAGTTAGAATGTCAGAGGTCAAAGAGAAAGAGAAGATCTTGAAAGTAGCAAGAGAAAAACAATCCATTACATACAAGGGAAACCCAATAAGACTTTGTGTAGATTTCTCAGCAGAAACCATGGAAGCTAGAAGACAGTGGGATGATATATTTAAAATACTAAAAGAGAAAAACTGCCAACCAAGACTCCTATATCCAGCAAAATTATCCTTCAAAAATGAGGGAGAAATTAAAACATTCTCAGACAAAAAGTCACTGAAAGAATTTGTGACCAAGAGACCAGCTCTGCAAGAAATACTAAAGGGAGCACTAGAGTCAGATACAAAAAGACAGAAGAGAGAGATATGGAAAAGAGTGTAGAAAGAAGGAAAATCAGATATGATATATATAATACAAAAGGCAAAATTTTAGAGGAAAATATTATCCAAACAGTAATAACACTAAATGTCAATGGACTGAATTCCCCAATCAAAAGACATAGATTGGCAGAATGGATTAAAAAACAGGATCCTTCGATATGCTGTCTACAGGAAACACATCTTAGACCCAAAGATAAACATAGGTTGAAAGTGAAAGGTTGGGAAAAGATATTTCATGCAAATAACAACCAGAAAAGAGCAGGAGTGGCTATACTAATATCCAACAAATTAGACTTC
The DNA here is from genome assembly GCF_023851605.1 of Tamandua tetradactyla. Classification (NCBI taxonomy): domain Eukaryota; kingdom Metazoa; phylum Chordata; class Mammalia; order Pilosa; family Myrmecophagidae; genus Tamandua; species Tamandua tetradactyla. Next base: position 10,796 of record NW_027518350.1, read on the forward strand.
AAATATAAAACAGTTAAAAGAGACAAAGAAGGACACTATATACTAATAAAAGGAACAATTAAACAAGAAGACATAACAATCATAAATATTTACGCACCGAATCAGAATGCCCCAAAATACGTGAGGAATATACTGCAAACACTGAAAAGGGAAATAGACTCATATACCATAATAGTTGGAGACTTCAACTCACCACTCTCATCAAGGGACAGAACATCTAGACAGAGGATCAACAAAGAAATAGAGAATCTGAATATTACTATAAATGAACTAGACTTAATAGACATTTATAGGACATTACATCCCACAACAGCAGGATACACCTTTTTCTCAAGTGCTCATGGATCATTCTCAAAGATAGACCATATGCTGGGTCACAAAGCAAGTCTTAGCAAATTTAAAAAGATTGAAATCTTACACAACACTTTCTCGGACCATAAAGGAATGATGTTGGAAATCAATAATAGGCAGAGTGCCAGAAAATTCACAAATACGTGGAGGCTCAACAACACACTCCTAAACAACGAGTGAGTCAAAGAAGAAATTGCAAGAGAAATTAGCAAATACCTCGAGGCGAATGAAAATGAAAACACAACATATCAAAACTTATGGGACGCAGCAAAGGCAGTGCTAAGAGGGAAATTTATTGCTCTAAATGCCTATATCAGAAAAGAAGAAAAGGCAAAAATTCAGGAATTAACTATCCATTTGGAAGAACTGGAGAAAGAACAGCAAGCTAACCCCAAAGCAAGCAAAAGGAAAGAAATAACAAAGATTAGAGCACAAATAAATGAAATTGAAAACATGAAAACAATAGAGAAAATCAATAAGGCCAGAAGTTGGTTCTATGAGAAAATCAATAAGATTGATGGGCCCTTAGCAAGATTGACAAAAAGAAGAAGAGAGAGGATGCAAATAAATAAGATCAGAAATGGAAGAGGAGACATAACTACTGACCTCACAGAAATAAAGGAGGTAATAACAGGATACTATGAACAACTTTACGCTAATAAATACAACAATTTAGAGGAAATGGACGGGTTCCTGGAAAGACATGAACAACCAACTTTGACTCAAGAAGACATAGATGACCTCAACAAACCAATCACAAGTAAAGAAATTGAATTAGTCATTCAAAAGCTTCCTAAAAAGAAAAGTCCAGGACCAGATGGCTTCACATGTGAATTCTACCAAACGTTCCAGAAAGAATTAGTACCAATTCTCTTCAAACTCTTCAAAAAAATCGAAGTGGAGGGAAAACTACCTAATTCATTCTATGAAGCCAACATCACCCTCATACCAAAACCAGGCAAAGATATCACAAAAAAAGAAAACTACAGACCAATCTCTCTAATGAATACAGATACAAAAATCCTCAATAAAATTCTAGCAAATCGTATCCAACAACACATTAAAAGAATTATACATCATGACCAAGTAGGATTCATCCCAGGTATGCAAGGATGGTTCAACATAAGAAAATCAATTAATGTAATACACCATATCAACAAATCAAAGCAGAAAAATCACATGATCATCTCAATTGATGCAGAGAAGGCATTCGACAAGATTCAACATCCTTTCCTGTTGAAAACACTTCAAAAGATAGGAATACAAGGGAACTTCCTTAAAATGATAGAGGGAATATATGAAAAACCCACAGCTAATATCATCCTCAATGGGGAAAAATTGAAAACTTTCCCCCTAAGATCAGGAACAAGACAAGGATGTCCACTATCACCACTATTATTCAACATTGTGTTGGAGGTTCTAGCCAGAGCAATTAGACAAGAAAAAGAAATACAAGGCATCAAAATTGGAAAGGAAGAAGTAAAACTATCACTGTTTGCAGACGATATGATACTATACGTCGAAAACCCGGAAAAATCCACAACAAAACTACTAGAGCTAATAAATGAGTACAGCAAAGTAGCAGGTTACAAGATCAACATTCAAAAATCTGTAGCATTTCTATACACTAGTAAGGAACAAGCTGAGGGGGAAATCAAGAAACGAATCCCATTTACAATTGCAACTAAAAGAATAAAATACCTAGGAATAAATTTAACTAAAGAGACAAAAAACCTATATAAAGAAAACTACAAAAAACTGCTAAAAGAAATCACAGAAGACCTAAATAGATGGAAGGGCATACCGTGTTCATGGATTGGAAGACTAAATATAGTTAAGATGTAAATCCTACCTAAATTGATTTACAGATTCAATGCAATACCAATCAAAATCCCAACAACTTATTTTTCAGAAATAGAAAAACCAATAAGCAAATTTATCTGGAAGGGCAGGGTGCCCCGAATTGCTAAAAACATCTTGAGGAAAAAAAACGAAGCTGGAGGTCTCGTGCTGCCTGACTTTAAGGCATATTATGAAGCCACAGTGGTCAAAACAGCATGGTATTGGCATAAAGATAGATATATCGACCAATGGAATCGAATAGAGTGCTCAGATATAGACCCTCTCATCTATGGACATTTGATCTTTGATAAGGCAGTCAAGCCAACTCACCTGGGACAGAACAGTCTCTTCAATAAATGGTGCCTAGAGAACTGGATATCCATATGCAAAAGAATGAAAGAAGACCCATCTCTCACACCCTATACAAAAGTTAACTCAAAATGGATCAAAGATCTAAACATTAGGTCTAAGACCATAAAACAGTTAGAGGAAAATGTAGGGAGATATCTTATGGATCTTACAACTGGAGGTGGTTTTATGGACCTTAAACCTAAAGCAAGAGCACTGAAGAAGGAAATAAATAAATGGGAACTCCTCAAAATTAAACACTTTTGTGCATCAAAGAACTTCATCAAGAAAGTAGAAAGACAGCCTTCACAATGGGAGACAATATTTGGAAATGATATATCAGATAAAGGTCTAGTATCCAGAATTTATAAAGAGATTGTTCATCTCAACAACAAAAAGACAGCCAACCCAATTACAAAATGGGAAAAAGACTTGAACAGACACCTCTCAGAAGAGGAAATACGGATGGCCAAGAGGCACATGAAGAGATGCTCAATGTCCCTGGCCATTAGAGAAATGCAAATCAAAACCACAATGAGATATCATCTCACACCCACCAGAATGGCCATTATCAACAAAACAGAAAATGACAAGTGCTGGAGAGGATGCGGAGAAAGAGGCACACTTATCCACTGTTGGTGGGAATGTCAAAGGGTGCAACCACTGTGGAAGGCAGTTTGGCGGTTCCTCAAAAAGCTGAATATAGAATTGCCATACGACCCAGCAATACCATTGCTAGGTATCTACTCAAAGGACTTAAGGGCAAAGACACAAACGGACATTTGCACACCAATGTTTATAGCAGCATTATTTACAATTGCAAAGAGATGGAAACAGCCAAAATCTCCATCAACAGAAGAGTGGCTAAACAAACTGTGGTATATACATACGATGGAATATTATGCAGCCTTAAGACAAGATAAACTTATGAACCATGTAATAACATGGATGGACCTAGAGAATATTATGCTGAGTGAATCCAGCCAAAAACTAAAGGACAAATACTGTATGGTCCCACTGATGTGAATGGACATTCGAGAATAAACTTGAAATATGTCATTGGTAACAGAGTTCAGCAGGAGTTAGAAACAGGGTAAGACAATGGGTAATTGAAGCTGAAGGGATACAGACTGTGCAACAGGACTAGATACAAAAACTCAAAAATGGACAGCACAATAATACCTAATTGTAAAGTAATCATGTTAAACACTGAATGAAGCTGCATCTGAGCTATAGGTTTTTGTTTTGTTTGTGTTTTGTTTTGATTTTACTATTATTACTTTTATTTTTTCTCTATATTAACATTCTATATCTTTTCGGTTATGTTGCTAGTTCTTCTAAACCAATGCAAATGTACTAAGAAATGATGATCATGCAGCTATGTGATGATGTTAAGAATTAATGATTGCATATGTAGAATGGTATGATCTCTAAATGTTGGGTTAATTTCTTTTTTTCCGTTAATTAAAAAAAAAAAAAGGAAGGGATAATTGGAGATGAAGGGATACAGACTGTGCAACGGGACTGGATGTGGAGACTCAGAAATGGACAGCACAATACTACCCAATTGTAATGCAATTATGTTGGAACACTGAATGAAGCTGCATGTGAGGTATAGGTTTTTTGTTTTTGTTTTTTTTTTTTTTTTCTTTCTATTATTGTTTTAATTCTTATTCTGTGTCTTTTTGTTTCTTTTTCTGAATCGATGCAAATGTACCAAATGATGAATATGCAACTATGTGATGTTATAAGAATTACTGATTGTACATGTAGATTGGAATGATTTCTAATTGTTTTGTTAATTCTTTTTTTAATTAAAAAAAAAAAGAGATGTAAAAACTGGAACAACCACTCACAGATATTCAAGCAAATCTAAACCAATTCAGAGATGACGGAAAATGTATATTAAAGAATATTAAGAAGACACTGGGTGAACAATAAGAAGAAGTTGAAAACCTGGAATAAAACTAACAGAAAGGCACAATAGATGAGATTAAACATATGTTAAAGGCAAACAGCAACAGTTTTGAACAGGCAGAAGAAGAATAGTAGAATTAGTTCTATAAGGCAGGACATCTGAAATAAAATGAGAAAAAAGTAAATAGAGATAAGAATGGAAAATTTGAGCAACATCTCTGGGAAGAGTGATAACATGGAACTCACAAACATAGATGAAATGGGTTT
>NW_027518350.1:15620-17280 GCF_023851605.1 Tamandua tetradactyla
GGTGACTGGGGTCCCCTCCACACATGTGGCTCCCCAGTCTGACTGGGAACGTTGGATAGCAGGGCCCTCCTGCCACGCTTGGCATCTTGGGCCAGCTGGGCAATTTGGACCAGCACTCCCCCAAGCTGCGGCAGCCGGTAACCCCTCCCTCCATGTGCGGTTTCCCGGGCCGACTGCGAGATTCGGATTGGCAAGTTAAAGGAGCCACAGCATCATTTACTGTTGGGCCCTGCAGACAGAGGAGCGCCACGAGCACCACCTACTTGGCAGGAAAAGAAAAACAGAGCCCAGAGATTTCACAGAAAAACCTGTCAACCAGCCGGGTCCCACACCCAGGGAAATCTGATCAAATGCCCAGACACCAGCAGAAAATAATGGATGACACTTGGAAAATTGAAGATATGGCCCAGTCAAAGGAACAAACCAGTAGTTCAAATGAGATACAGGAGCTGAGACAACTAATGCTGAATATACGAACAGAAATGGAAAAACTCTTCAAAAACAAAATCAATAAATTGAGGGAGGACATGAAGAAGACATGGGCTGAACAAAAAGAATAAATAGAAAATCTGAAAAAACAAATCACAGAACTTATGGGAGTGAAGGACAAAGAAGAAAAAATGGAAAAAACAATGGATACCTACAATGCTAGATCTAAAGAGACAGAAGCTACAATTAGTGAACTGGAGGATGGAACATCTGAATTCCAAAAAGAAACAGAAACTATAGGGAAAAGAATGGAAAAACTTGAGCAGGGGATCAGGGAACTGAAGGACAATTTGAACCGCACAAATATACGTGTTGTGGGTGTCCCAGAAGGAGAAGAGAAGGGAAAAGGAGGAGAAAAACTAATGGAAGAAATTATCACTGAAAATTTCCCAACTCTTATGAAAGACCTAAATTTGCAGATCCAAGAAGTGCAGCGCACCCCAAAGAGAATAGACCCAAATAGGCATTCTCCAAGACACTTACTAGTTAGAATGTCAGAGGTCAAAGAGAAAGAGAGGATCTTGAAAGCAGCAAGAGAAAAACAATCTGTCACATACAAGGGAAACCCAATAAGACTATGTGTAGATTTCTCAGCAGAAACCATGGAAGCTAGAAGACAGTGGGATGATATATTTAAACTACTAAAAGAGAAAAACTGCCAACCAAGACTTCTATATCCAGCAAAATTGTCCTTCAAAAATGAAGGAGAAATTAAAACATTTATAGACAAAAAGTCACTGAGAGAATTTGTGACCAAGAGACCAGCTCTGCAAGAAATACTAAAGGGAGCACTAGAGTCAGAGACGAAAAGACAGAAGAGAGAGGTATGGAGTAAAGTGTAGAAAGAAGGAAAGTCAGATATGATATATATAATACAAAAGGCAAAATGGTAGAGGAAAATATTACCCAAACAGTAATAACACTAAAAGTTAATGGACTGAATTTCCCAATCAAAAGACATAGAATGGCAGAATGGATTACGGCCCAGCAATACCACTGCTAGGTATCTACTCAAAGGACTTAAGGGTAAAGACACAGACGGACATTTGCACACCAGTGTTTATAGCAGCATTATCTACAATTGCAAAGAGATGGAAACAGCCAAAATGTCCATCAACAGACGAGTGGCTAAACAAACTGTGGCGTATACCTACGATGGAATATTATGCAG
>NW_027518351.1:0-16831 GCF_023851605.1 Tamandua tetradactyla
GGACGGATGACCCGGGTTCGGTTTCCCGGGTCTGCCCAGCAAAACAAAATAACATAAAAAGTAACTCAAAATGGATTAACAACAAAAATATAAGAACAAATACTGTAAGATCCTTAGAAGAAACATTGGAGGAAATCTTTAGGACTTGTATTAGGCAATGGAGCCTTAGAATTTATACCAAACACATGAGCAACAAAAGAAAAAGTAGATAAATTGGACTTCATCAAAATTAGTAAAACATTTTTGCTTACAGGACACAATCAAGAAAGTGAAAAGACAGCCTATAGAATGGAAGAAAATATTTGGAAATCACTAGGTGATGAGGGTTAATACGAATATATAAAGAATTCTTACAATGCAACAAAAAGACAAACCAATTTAAAAACAGACAAAGGAGTTGAACAGATATTTCTCTAAAGAAGTTAATACAAATGGTCAGTAAACAAAAAGATGTTCAACATCATTTTTTAGTAGGGAAAAGCAAATCAAAACCACAATGAGATCCTACTTCATACCCAGCAGGATGGCTGTTATTAAACAAACAAACAAACAAACAAACAAAAATAAAAAATAAAAAGCATTAACAAGGATGCAGAGAAATAGAACCCATACATTGTTGGGTAAAATGTAAAATGATTTAGCTGCCTTGGAAAACAGTTTGGTGGTTCCTCAAGACCCATCAATTCCAGTCTTAGGTAATAAACCCAAAAGAATGCAAAGCAGAAAACTCAACAGAATGGTGTTCGTAGCTGCATTGCTCACGATACCCAAAAGGTAGAAACACCCTGAATGGATAAACAAACTGTTCTATAGCCATGTAAAGGAACACTGTCCAGCCTTGAAAAGAAATAAAGTTCTGAACATTCCAGTCAAGAGTGAACCATGAAAACATTATGCTAAGTGAAATATGGCAAATGCATATTTATTTTTAATAGGGTGAAGATATGATTCTGCTTAGATGAAATATTTAAAATATACAAATTCGTAAAGACAGAAAGTAGATTAGTGGTTACCAGGGACTTGGGGGAGGGAATTGCTTAATGATGGATGCTGGCCGGGGGAGTTATTGTTTAAGGGTACAAAGTTTCCCTTTCAGGTGATAAAAAATTTTAGTAATGGAAGGCAGTATTGTAGCACAACACTGTAAAAGTAATTAATGCCATGAATTTTACACTTAAAAAATGGTTTAAATGGTAAATTGTATATTTAATTACCATAATAAAAAAGATATGGAATAGTGTTTGCAAAATAATGTAACATTAAAGAAATCAAAGAAGACGGTGAAAAAAACCAAGACAGCGAAAGCTTTTTATCAATAGGGGAAAAAAGTGAACAAAGACTATCACAAACAAAAGATGTTTAACCTTACTAGTAATTAAGGTGACCAATTCATCCTGATTTTGCCCAGTACTTTCCCAATTTTAGCACTGAAAGACCTGTATCCTAGGAACGCGCTAAGTCCTGGACAAACCAGGATGGTTGATCACCCTATTGGCAATCAAATAAGTATACATTAAATCATTGAGATATCGCCTATCAAATCATCAAAGACTTTAAAAAGAAAATACTCAGTCATAGTGAGTTTGTATTAAAACAGGCACCTGCTGTACCCTACTGGTGGCAACATAAATTGCCTTTCTAGAGGCAGTTTGGCAGTGTGCATCCAGAACTATGGATATGATCATGTGCTTTTTGTTGTTGTTCATGCACTTATGACTTGTAATATTACTTTTCAAAAGCTAACTCATGAAAACAATCAGAAATCTACACAAAAAGTTATGCCTTGCAAAATGTTATTTATAATATGGAAAACTTGAACTGGTTTAACTGTCAAGTCAAGGAGGTAAGATTTAAATAAATTATGGTCCCCTCAGTTGATGAAATATGCAGCTAATAAAATTGTTCTCTAAAATGCTAAACAAACAAACAAACAAAAAAACTATCCAAGTTTCTGCAGTCTGGGGAGACAGATCTGAGGTTTTTAACCTTATTGAGTACACTGGGTGGCAAATCTGAAATTGTTCATATCAGAAGTTAAGATTTTAATGAAGAAAGAACTCAGATTAGCTTTAAATTTTCTGGTCTCCACTGTTTGGCACCTTTTCCTTCTTACCACAAAGTACCTGTTTTTATACAAATACAAATTTTTACCTAGGGCATCTCATTTTCTGATGATGCAGCATTACAATCTTTATATTAGTGGCTTATAATCTTTCTGTAATTTAGAACTCTTTAAAAAGTAAAGTGAAAAAGCTAACACTTAGAAAAACCTGTTTATATTCATAGAACGTAGTACTAGCTGACAAAACTTACTTATCTTAAAGGAAAACTCAATCAGCTGAGTTGGACAAGATAGGGTCAGTGTTCTCACACACACAAAGCCACTCCTGCAATAATGTGAAGTTAGTATAAGAGCTCGCTAACATGAACACTTAAAACACTTGGGTACTTGGCCAACTCCATATCCGAAAGAAATACATAGCCACAGCAAAACAAACCCCCCCCCCACCCCACCCTCCACCCCACCTCCACCCCACCCCCACCCCGGCATAAAAACCCCATTCCTTAAGACAGCTTTATTTCTCTTCTGCTATCTCAGCATTAGGATGGCATACAACATCATCTACCCCACTTTCCAATTCTGTTAAATATTCCAATGAAGGCAAACAAGAATAATGGCCTTTTAAAATGTCTGGCAACGTGGAATTGTTCTTTTGAAGACGTTGAGGAGTCGAGAAAATCTCATTCATGTTATTAACTGCTGCTCTTTAAATGTAGAATTTGTTTCATCAAACTGCATCTTCTTTGCAAGTAAGTTGTAGTGGATACATTATATTTAATTAAGCAACTCTAGTTTCTAGCCCATCTGGGCTAGATGTTTTGCCCTCTTGTTCTTATTCACACCATCGAAATACTACATTTCTATGTTGTTTATTTTCTACTTCCGGTTTTCTTGGCTCTAGGTTAGCAACTATATTTACAAAGTTGACTTCTTGAATCTGTTTCATGGCTGCACAGACATCAATATTTTCTACAAAATTAACATTTTCTTAACTATTCAGTGTTAGAATATCTACAATTGCATACTGTATTTTTTCAATAGGCTTAGCCCCTGCCTGAATGGTTTTCTTATAGATTGCAATAATATTTTCAACAGGACTTGTGATTGCTTCAAAATGTGCAAGGCATATTCAATATTTAACAAATTTTTTTGGCATCTGTTTTAATCAGGTCATTCAGTGTGGCTAATGTTTCTTCTCTTGGGCATCCCTTGTTAATCAGGTCAGCCATTCAGGGAAAAGTTTACTTTTTCAGTAAACTTTGCACATCTTCTTCTGCCACAGCAGTACAAAAAGACCCAAGTGGTTTTTCATTTTGTCCTTTAGGATCAAGCTAGAGGGCCTTTTCAGCACTTTTTTTTTTTTTTTTAACTTTTTTTATTGTATAGTATAGCATATATACAAAGCAAAGAAATAAAAAAGCAATAGTTTTCAAAGCACTCTTCAACAAGTGGTTACAGGACAGATCCCAGAGTTTGTCATGGACTACCATATGATCCTCTCACATTTTTCCTTCTAGCTGCTCCAGAATGCAGGAGTCTAGAAGGCTTAAATATTCTTTTATCATCATAACCAACTGTTTCCCCTTTTTTTGTGTGTGAAAAATAACATATAATCAAAAAAGCTATAAATTTCAAAGCACAGCTCCACAATTAGTTGTAGAACATATTTCAAACTTTGACAGGGATTACAATTTCACAATTTAGGTTTTTAATTCTAGGTGCTCTAAAATACTGGAGACTAAAAGAGACGTCAATTTAATGATTCAGCATTCATATTCATTTGTTAAATCCTATCTTCTCTGTATAACTCCACCATCAGCTTTGATCTTTCCACACTTCTCTTTAGGGGTGTTTGGGCTATGGCAATTCAAAACTTTTTATATTGGAAGGATCTGTCACTAATATGGGGTAGGGAGATGGAACTACCTGATGTTTTGGAGAGGCTGGGCTAGGTTTCAGGACTTATTTTCACCAGAGACCCATCTGGAGGTTGTGGGTTTCTGGAAAGTTACTCTAGTGCATGGAACACTTGTGAAATCTTATATTGCCCTAGGTATTCTTTAGGATTGGCTGAAATGGTCCTGGTTGGGGGTTGGCAGGTTATGCTAGGTAGCAAGCTTGCATAAGGGCAACCTCCAGAGTAGCCTCTCAATTCTATTTGAACTCTCTCTGCCACTGACACTTTATTAGTTACGCTTCTTCTCCGCCTTTTGGTCAGGATGGAATTGTTGATCCCATAGTCTCAGGTCTGGATTCATCCCTGAGAATCCTTTCCCATATCACCAGGGAGACTTTCACCCCTGGATGTCATGTCCCACGTAGCGGGAAGGCCAATGCTTTCACTTACAGAGTTGAGCTTAGAGAGACTGAGGCCACATATGAGAAACAAAAAAGGTCCTCCAGAAGTAACACTTAGGTATTCGTATAAGTTGTCTAAGCTTCTCCACTACCTACATAAACTTCACAAGAGTAAGCCTCCTGATCAAAGGCATGGCCTATTGATTTGGGTGTCCCTAAAGTTTGGCATAGTATCAGGGAATTCCCTAATGGTAAGGTTTAATAGTTCCATATTCTTTCTCCCCTCCCTCGGGGGACTTTGCCAATACTTTTTGATTATCTACTTAATATATTCTAGATATATTCTAGGATGTTTCCAGGCATTACAATAATCTCTTCAGGATTAAAAGACCTCTTTCTTAGTCTGTGCTCCCTGTGTTTCAGTTCAAATGAGCTATTCAGATAGGTTGAATTATATTATGCACTATAGCAAATTTCACTTCCAGATCAAATAAACCTTTCTACCAACGGTATGAAAGAGTGTGTGTGGTTCTAAAATATAGGCGCTGTCTTCCTTACCCCTGTGTTCTGAATTACTTTAACCCCAATCTGTTCAGCTTTGTTCTTATCTCTAATATCAGGTTTTATATATATATATATATATATATATATATATATATATATAATACAGCCTTTCAAAATTCAGTTATAATAATCACTACTCCAGATTTAATGTTTCTGCTCTAAAAGCTTATACTCTAGGCCCCTGTTGTCTTATAAATATTTTCTAAAGGTGACCATACCATTGTTCTTTTGTTTTTGGCTTTTTTTTTTTTCTCACCAAATGTCCCACATGTTCATTCATTTCATTGCATGCCTCATGACATTGTTTCTTTTTGTAGCAGCACAACATTTGTTTATAAAATATACCATTGTTCTCCGATCTACTTCTCCATCAGTGCATCCTTCAGCCACCTGCATTCATGAGGCATCATATAGAGGGCCCCAAGTCCACAGTCCATCAACATTCTCAATTTTAGATAATTTCATTGTTTCCAAGAGAAAGAAAACCAATAAACACACCCTTGCCAAATAGGGAATCTAAACTTCCTCTTAACTCTTGTCCCTACCCCCATTATTAACCTCTGCTGTTGCTGTGGTAGTGCTGATGGTTTCCTTTTGAACATTGCTCATAGTATGCAATAGCAGTTTTCCCCTGTGCCCTGGACTTAAACACTCTCTATACAAGAATTTTATCTTTGAAGTAATTCTTATGTGAACTAATTCATATTTCTAGTGTGAATCAGTGGGACACGTACATCTATATAACCCATTTCAATCTTGTTCATCTTCAGTATGGTAATATTACTTCTAGACCCACTAGAGAATCACCTTCACTCCTATCTATTCCCTTGAGCATTGGCGTTCAACCTCATTAGCTAACCATTCACCCATCTCTAGCTTCGATGTATCTCTAAGTTCCTTATGTTCTGTATTATAAGCCTCTGATTATACCTTTATGCCGGTTATAAAAGTGGAATCATACAGTATCTACCCTTTTGTATCTGGCTAATTTCACTCAGCATTATGTCGTCAAGGCTCATCCATTTTGTCATGTGCTTCAGGACATCATTTTGTCTTACTGCTGCATAATATTCCATCATATGTACATACCACATTTTGTTGATCCATTCATCTGTTGATGGGCATTTGATTTGTTTCCATCTTTTGGCGATTGTGTATAATGCTGCTATGAACAATTGCTGTGCAAATATCTGTTTGTGTCATTGCTTTCAGCTCTTCTGAGTATATACCAAGTGGTGCTATTGCTGGGCCATAGGGTAACTCAATATTTAGTTTCCTAAGGAACCACCAAAGAGTCTTCCGTAGTGGCTGCACCATTATACATTCCCACCAGCAGTGCATAAGTGTCCCAGTTTCTCCACATCCTCTCCAACATATGTAGTTTCCTGTTTTTTTAAATAGCAGCCGTTCTTATAGGTGTGAGTTGGTATCTCATTATAGTTTGATCTGCATTTCCCTTATAGCCAATGAAAATGATCATCTCTTCATGTTCTTTGGAGCCATCTGAGTTTTTTCTTCAGAAAAAGCCTATTCATATCTTTAGCCCCTTTTATATTTGGATTGTTTGTTCTTTTGTTGTTCAGTTGTATGATTTCTTTGTATATACAGTAAATCAAACTTTTGTCTGATATATGATTTCTAAATATTTTCTCCCATTGAGTTGGCTACCTTTTCACCTTTTTGACAAAAGTTAAAAAGGCATTTGATTTTGAGGAATTCCCATTTATCTATTTTTTTCTTTTGTTGCTTGTGCTTTGGGTGTAAAGTTTAGGAAGCTACCTCCTATTACTAGGTCTTGAAGATGTTTCCCTACATCTTCTTCTGAAAGCTTTATGGTACTAGTTCTTTTATTTAGGTGTTTGATCCATTTTGAGTTAATTTTTTTGTACGATGTAAGATAAGGGTCCTCTTTCATTCTCTTGGCTATTGATGTCCACTTCTTCCATGCCCAATTATTGAAAAGACAATTTTGTCCCAGTTCAGAGGATTTGGGGGCCTTGCCAAAAGTCAGTTGGCCATAGATTTGGTGGTCTATTTCTGCACTCTCAATTAATTCCATTGGTCAATGCTTCTGTCTTGGTGCCAGTGTTTTAACCACTGTGACTTTATAATAGGTTTTAAAGTCAGGGAATGTTAAACCTCTCACTTCTTTCTTCTTTCTTAGGATGCTTTTAGCTATTCAGGGTCTCTTTCCCTTCCAGATGAATTTGGTAGTTAGCTTTTCCAAATCTTCAAAGTAGGTTGTTAGAACTTTGATTGGTACTGTGTTGAATTTGTAGATTAACTTGGGGAGAATTGACATCTTTTTTAAAAAATATTTTTATTGTAAACAACAAACAAATACACAAACATTCTTGACATGGTTACAATCAATGGCTCACAATATTGTCACATTATATTCATCACCATGATCATCTTTTTTTTTTAACATTTGCATCTCTTCAGCAAAAGTAATAAAAGAGAAAAAATTTGTATATGTCATACACCTTACCCCTCCCTCTCATTGACCACTAGCATTTCAATCTACACAATATGTTTTAACCTTTATTCCCCCTATTATTTATTTCTTATCCAAATTTTTTACTCATTTGTCCATGCCATAAATAAAAGAAGCATCAGACAACAGGTTTTCACAATCACACAGTCACATTGCAAGAGCTACTATCATTATACAATCATCTTCAAGAAACATGTCTACTGGCACACAGGTCTACAGTTTCAGGCACTTCCCTTTAGCCTAATATACCTTAATCTAAAAAGGGGATATCTATATAATGCATAGAAATAATCTCCAGGATAACCTCTCAACTCTGTTTGAAATCTTTCAGCCACTGACACTTCATTTGTCTCATTCCTCTCTTCCCTCTTTTGGTCAAGAAGGTTTTCTCAATCCCTTGATGCTGAGTCCCAGCTCATCCTAGGATTTCCATCCCACGTTGCCAGGAAGGTTTACACCCCTGGGAGTCATGTCCCATGTAGATGGGGGAGGGCAGTGAGTTCACTTGCTGTTGGCTGAGTTGAGCCAACAAATGTTGGCTGAGAGAAAGAGAGACCATATCTGAGCAACAAAAGAGGTTCTCTGGGGGTGGCTCTTAGGCCTAATTTTAAGTAGGCTTAGCCTATCCTTTGCAGGAATAAGTTTCATAGGGGTGAAGATCAAGGGCTTGGCCTATTTATGTGGTTGTCCCCAGAGTATTGGAAACATTACAACCAAGAAAGGAGTGCTTCTAAGCCCAGGACCTCAGGAGCTGGGGGGCCTAAACTTATCTTCCCACACACCTGGAGGCAAAGTCACTATTACCTCACCATCCTTTGTAGTTGGCATCAGCAACCATGCCACCCCACCACCCATTCCAAAATCTAATCATGGAGGATGTGATGCAGATATCCTTTTAGATTTGGATTCTCCCGCTCCTATCAAGACACCAGCACCAGCTCCAGGTTCTGCAGGCAATGCCTTGTATGGGCAATTTAGCACTGCCTCTCGCTCTGCTTCAGCCAGGCACCACAGCCATCCAGCTGGGTCCAGTTCTGAATAGCAGTGGTGGGAATTTAAGGACATACTTAAAGAATAAAGATGACCTATAGGCCACCAATCTCTGAGGGAAGTTAGAAATGCCTTCCCTCCCGAGAACCAAATTACCCAACAATCTTTTTTCACAGCTTCTCCGTTGCATTCAAGCTGGTTTTGTCATAACCCTTTGTTGTTACTTGCTGTACAGCAAGGGAGTAGCTGCCCTCTCCTGCCTCCTACCAGGGGAGAAGAATAATGGACCTTATCACATTGTGGTTTCCTGTGCAGGACTCAAAAGGCCAGGGTTTGTTTGAGGGGAAATTGGACTCTAATATTTGTAAAAAATTTTTGCCACCTTTTAAAATCTTAAAATTATTTCAGAATCATCTCATGACTGTGTACCTCTTTGTGAAACCCTTTATAGCAATTTCAGGGGAGACAAAAACTTTGTAACTCTCTTCTTCATTGATCCAAGACTCTAAATATGGACAGACTGATCTTGGTGCTTTCAAATTCAGAATCTCAGTAGAAGTAAATATGGTAAATGAAATAAAAACTTTTAATTAAAATTTTTTTTAAACATAACAACATACAAGCACAAACATTCTTACCATATGATCATTCCATTTCTGGTATGTAAACAATAACTCACAGTATCATCACAGTATTTGAATATTCATCACTATGATCACCTTTCAGAACATTTGCATCAATCTAGAAAAAGAAATAAAAAGAAAAAAATTTGTACATATCATACCCCCTACCACTCCCCCACACCGATCACCAGCATTTCAATCTACTAAATTTATTTTAACATTTGTTCCCTCTATTACCTATATTTTTAATCCATATGTTCTACTCCTTTGTTAACAAGGTAGATAAAAGGAGCATCAGACACAAGGTTTTCACTATCACACAGTTATATTGTGAAAGCTGTATCATTATACAATCATCTTCAAGAAACATGGCTACTGGAACACAGCTCTACATTTCCAGGCAGTTCCCTCCAGCCTCTCCATTACACCTTAACTAAAAAGATGATATCTATTTAATACATAAGAATAACCTCCAGAATAACCTCTCGACTCTGTTTGGAGTCTCTCAGCCATTGAACACTTTATTTTGTCTCATTTTGCTCTTTCCCCTTTTGGTCGAGAAGGTTTTCTCAATCCCTTGATGCTGAGTCCATGATCCTTCTACAATTTCTGTCCCATGTTGCCAGGAAGGTCCACACCCCTAGGAGTCATATCCCATATAGAGAGGGGAGGGCAGTGAATTTGCTTGCCATGTTGGCTGAGAGAGAGGCCACATCTGAGCAACAAAAGAGGTTCTCTTGGGGGTGACTCTTTGGCCTAATTTTAAGTAGGCTTAGCCTGTTTTTTGTGGTGTTGAGTTTCATATGAGCAAACCCTAAGATTGAGGGCCCTGCATATTACTTTGGTTGTCCTCATTGCTTGTGAGAATATCAGGAATTCTCCACTTGGGGAAGTAGAATTTTCCCCCTTTCTCACCATTCCCCAAAAGGGACTTTGCAAATACTTTCTTAATTTGCTGTCAAATCACTCTGGGATTTATTAGGGCATCACTCTGAACAAATGTACAAAATCTCATGCCCTACTCAAGGTTCCATGTACTTATGGTGTGCAATTAAGCTGTCCATGTAAGTTATATTAGGAAATGCACTAGTCGAATATAAATTTTGTACCAAATAAATATTTCTTGCTTTAGTCTCACACAAAAGTTAAAGTTTTAAAATATGAATTACCATCTATTTTCAACACCCTGCAATATTGACATTCTTTTGTTCTTCCTCATACAAAAACATTTTTAAATTTGTACATTTAGTCGCTATCGTTATGCACTCTAGGCATTCCTAGGTTATACCATCTCAGTCTTTATCGTCTATCTTTCCTTCTGATTTCATTTGTGTCCCCAGGCCTCCTCCATCTATCATTCTCACATTCAGCTTCATTCAGTGTTCTAACATTATTGTATTACAGTTAGGCGGTATTGTGCTTAACATTTCTGAATTTTTACAATCAGTGCTGTTGCATAATCTGTATCCTTTCACTCCAGTTACCCAATATCTACACTATTTCTATCTCCTGATGACCTCTGTTCCCAACTGAAATTCTCCAAGTTCATTCAGTAATGTCAGTTCATATCAGTGAGACCATATATTACTTGTCCTTTTGTTCCTGGCTAATCTCACTCAGCATAATGTCTTTAAGGTCCATGATGTTGTTACATACTTCATAACTTTATTCTGTCTTACAGCTGCATAATATTCCTTCATATGTATATGACAATTGTTTAGCCACCTGTCTTTTTTTTTTTTTTTTTTTGGTGCCGAAACCCAGGATTGAACCATAGCCACCTGTCTTTTGATGGACATTTTGGTTGTTTTCATCTCTTGGAAATTGTAAATAATGCTGCTACAAAAACTGGTGTGCAGATGTCCATTTGTGTCCATGCCTTCATGTCCTCTGGGTAGATACCTGGCAATGGTATTGCTGGGTTATTTGGCAATTCTATACTTAGCTTCCCAAGGAACTGCCAAACTGCCTTCCACAGCAGTTGTACCATTTGACATTCCCACCAACAGTAAGTAAGTGTGCCTCTTTCTCCACATCCTCTCCAGCACTTGTTGTTTTCTGTTTAATTGATAATGGCCATTCTGGTGGGTGTGAGATGATATCTCATTGTGGTTTTGATTTGCATTTCCGTAATAGTCAGGGAAATCGAGCGTCTATTCAGGTGCCTTTTGGCCATTTGTATTTCCTCTTCTGAGAAGTGTCTGTTCAAGTCTTTTGCCCATTTTGTGATTGGGTTGTCTGTCTTTTGTTGTTGAGTTGAACAATCTCTTTATATATTCTGGATACTAGACCTTTATCTGATAGATCGTTTCCAAATATTGTGTTCCATTGTGTAGGTTGTCTTTTTACTTTCTTGACGAAGTTCTTCGATGCACAGAAGCATTTAATTTTGAGAGTTCTCATTTATTTATTTATTTCTTCAATGATCATGCTTTGAGTATAAGGTCTTGGAAACCACCTCCTATTATAAGATTTATAAGATATTTCCCTACATTTTCTTCTAAAAATTTTATGGTCTTTGATCCACTTCAAGTTAATTTTTGTATAGGGTGTGAGATATGGATCCTCTTTCATTATTTTGGGTATGGATGTCCAGTTCTCTAGGCACCATTTATTGAAGAGACTGTTCTGTCCCAGGTGTGTTTGCTTGACTGCCTTATCAAAGATCAATTGTCCATAGATGAGAGGGTCTATATTTGAACTCTCTATTCAATTCATTTGGTCAGTATATCTATTGTTACGCTGTTTTGACCACCATAGCTTCATAATACGCCTTAAAGTCAGGTAGCATGAAACCTACGACTTCATTTATCTTTCTCAGGATATTTTTAGCCATTCGGGGCATACTACCCTTCCTGATAAATTTGTTTGTTGGTTTTTTCTATTTCTGGAAAGTAAGTTTTTGGGATTTTAATTGGTATTGCATTGAATCTGTAAATCAATTTAGGTAGAATTGACATCTCAATTATATTTAGTCTTCCAATGCATGAACACAGTATGCCCTTCCATTTATTTAGGTCTTCTGTGATTTCTTTTAGGAATCTCTTGTAGTTTTCTTTGTACAGGTCTTTTGTATCTTTTGGTAAATTATTCCTAAATATTTTATTCTTTTGGTTGCAATTGTAAATGGAATTTTTTCTTGATTTCCCCTTCAGACTGTTCATTACTAGTGTATAGAAACATTACAGATTTTTGAGTGTTGATCATTAACCTGCCACTTTGCTGTACTCATTTATTAGCTGTAGTAGATTGTTGTGGGTTTTTTGGGGTTTTCAACATATAGTATCATATCATCTGAAAACGTGAGAGTTTTACTTCTTCTTTTCCAATTTTGATGCCTTGTATTTCTTTTTCTTGTCTAATTGCTCTGGCTAGAACTTCCAGCACAATGTTCAATACCAGTGATGATAGTGGACATCCTTGTCCTGTTCCTGACCTTAGGGAGAAAGTTTTCAGTTTTCCCTCATTGAGGATGATGTTAGCTGTGGGTTTTTCATATATCCCCTTTATTATGTTGAGGACTTTCCCTTGTATTCCTATCCTTTGAGGTGTTTTCAACAGGAAAGAATGTTGAATTTTGTCAAATGCCTTCTCTGTATCAATCACGATGATCCTATGGTTTTTCTGGGTTGATTTGTTGATACGGTGCATTACATTAATTGATTTTCTTATGGTATCCTTGAATACCTGGAATGAATCCTACTTGGTGATGGTGTATAATTCTTGTAATGTGTTGCTGGATTTGATTTGCAAGAATTTTGTTGAGGATTTTTGCATCCGTATTCATTAGAGAGATTGGTCTGTATTTTTCTTTTCGTGTAATATCTTTGTCTGGCTTTGCTATGAGGGTGATGTTGGCTTCATAGAATGAGTTAGGTAGCTTTCCCTCCTCTTCAGTGTTTTGGAAGCATTTGAGTAGGATTGGTACTAATTCTTTCTGGAACGTTGGCAGAATTCACATGTGAAGCCATCTGGTCCTGAACTTTTCTTTTTGAGGAGCTTCTTAATGACTGATTCAGTTTTTTAAATTGTGATTGGTTTGTTGAGGTCATCTATTTCTTCTTGAGTCAATGTTGCTGGTTCATGCCCCTCTAGGAAGTTGTCCATTTTATCAACATTGTCGAGTTTATTAGCATAAAGTTGTTCATAATATAAGTGCCACCTTTTTTTCTTGGAGTCAGTGGTTTTGTCTTCTCTTCCATTTCTGATTTTATGTATTTGCATCCTCTCTCTTCTTCTTTTTGTCAATCTCACTAAGGGTTAATCAGTCTTACTGTTTTCCTTCATATAATAAATTTCTGATTTTGTTGATTTTCTTGATTGTTTTCCTGCTCTCAATTGCATTTATTTCTGCTCTAGTCTTTATTATTTCTTTCCTTTTAATTGCTTTGGGGTTAGTTTGATTTTCTTTCTCTAGTTCTTCCAATTCCTCTATTTTTGCTCTTCTTTCTTTTTTGATATAGGCATTTAGGACAATAAATTTTCCTCTTAGCATTGCCTTTGCTGCATCCCATAAATTCTGATATGCTTTGTTTTCATTTTCATTTGCCACGAGATTAAATATCTGATTTCTCTTGTAATTACTTCCTTGACCCACTGGTTTTTAAGAGTGTGCTGTTGAGCCTATATATTTGAGAATTTTCTGGTACTCTGCCTATTATTGATTTCCAACTTCATTCCTTTATGATCCAAGAAAGTGTTTTATATGATTTCAATCTTTTAAAATTTATTGAGACTTGCTTTGTTACCCAGCATATGGTCTATCCTTGAGAATCATCCATGAGCACTTGCGATAAAGGTGCCACCTGCTGTTGGGGGGCGTAATGTTCTATAAATGCATGTTAAGTCTAGCTCATTTATTGTATTTTTCAAATTCTCTGTTTCTTTATTGATCCCCCATCTAGATGTTCAGTCCATTGATGAGAGTCAGGAGTTGAAATCTCCAACTATTATGGCAGATATGTCCATTTCTCTTTTCAGTGTTTGCCTCATGTATTTTGGAGCATTCTGGCTCAGTGCATAACTATTTATGATTGTTATGTCTTCTTGTTGAATTGTTCCTTTTATTAATACATAGGGTCTTTCTTTGTCTCTTTTAACTGTTTTACATTTCAAGTCTAATTTGTTGGATATTAGTATAGCTACTCCTGCTCTTTTCTGATTATTATTTGCATGAAATATCTTTTCCCTATGTTTCACTTTCAACCTATGTTTATCCTTGGGTCTAAGTTGCATTTCCTCTAGGCGGCATATAGATGGGTCCTGCTTTTTAATCCATTCTGCCAGTCTATGTTTTTTGATTGGGGAGTTTTATCCATTAAGATTTAGTGTTATTACTGTATGGGCAGTGCTTTCTTCTATAATTTTGCCTTTTGAATTTTGTATGTCATATCTAATTTTTCTTCTTTTTATCTTTATTCATTTCTACACTCTTCTCCACACCTTGCTCTACTGTCTTTTTGCATCTCTCTCTAGTGTTCCCTTTAGTATTTCTTGCAGAGATAATCTCTTGGTCATAAATTCGCACAGTGATTTTTTTTTTTGTCTGAAAATGTTTTAATTTCCCCCTCACTTTTGAAGGACAATTTTGCTGGATATAGAATTCTTGGTTGGCAGTTTTCTCATTTCAAATCTTAAATATGTCATGCCAACTGTCTTCTTGCCTCCATGATTTCTGCTGAGAAGTCTATGCATAGTCTTATTGGGCTTCCCTTGTATGTGATGGATTGCTTTTCTCTTGCTGCTTTCAAGATTCTCTCTTTTTCTTTGACATCTGACAATATGAGTAGTAAGTGTCTTGGAGTACATCTATTTGGATCTATTCTATTTGGGGCACACTGCAATTCTTGTATCTGTAATTTTAAGTCTTTCATAAGAGTTGGGAAATTTTCAGTGATAATTTCCTCCAATAGTCTTTCTCCTCCTTTTCCCTACTCTTCTACTTTTGAAACACCCACAACATGTATATTCATGCATTTCACATTGTCATTCAACTCCTTGAATCCCTGCTCAGATTTTTCCATTCTTTTCCCTATATTTTCTTTTCCTTGTCAGATTTCAGATCTCCCATCCTCCAGTTCAGTAATCCTATCTTCTGCCTCTTAAAATCTAACATAGTACGTTTGCACTGTTTTTTTTAAATCTCTTGTACTGTGCCTTTCATTCCCATAAGTTCTGTGATTTGTTTCTTCAAACTTTCAGTTTCTTCTTTTTCTTCATTCCTCACCTTCCTGATAGCCTCCCTCAATTCATTGATTTGATTTTTGATGAGGTTTTCCATGTCTGTTCAAACATTCTGAATTAATTGCTTCAATTCCTGTATCTCATTTGAATTATTGGTTTGTTCCCTTGACTGGGCCATATCCTCAATTTTCCTAGTATAATTTGTTATTTTTTTGCTGGCATCTAGGCATTTAATTACCTTAATTAGTTTATTCTGGAGATTGTTTCCGCTTTTTTCACCTAGGATTTTCTTGCTGGATGCCTTTGTTGTCTATCTGGGTTTTTTTTTTTTCAGCTTATTCTAGACCTCTACCTTAGGTTTTGTTTAACAGATCAGAATTTTTCAGTTCTTGTTTCTTGCCTGGCCTATATGGCAACTCCCCCCCACCTCCTCTGCCAACTTAAAAAGGTCTACTTAGGTATTATAGACCCCAGCCAGATTTTCTCAGACCAAACTGGCCTCCTCTCAGGAAGAAAGAGTCACCTGCATCAGTTTTCCCTGAGGGTAAGACCCAGCAGGTTGATAGGCTTTCCTATGAAGCCTCTGGACTCTGCGTTTTTCCTATCCTACCCAAGTATGTGGTGCTTTTCTGCCTGTGGGTCCCACCAGCACAGAGTGATGTGGTACCTTTAACTTCAGCAGACTCTCACTGCTGGGGGCATGACTGAGACAGAAGAGAGGTTGTAGGCTGGCTTTAATTGCTTCACTTTTCCAAAACCTAGGGTCTGAATTCTTTGAGGGAGGAATTCCACCTGAGCTGGTCCCACCCATCTCCTGGAGAAGGCACAGGCTCTAGACTAACACTCAAACAAGTTTAATTCTACCTATGTTTGGGGCAGTTGGAGCCTGAGAAGCCCTGCAACTGTATCCAAAGAGTATTCAAGCCGTAGAAACACAGCCACAAAAAAGAAAAAGAAAAATCCTTTTCAGAGCAGGACCCCCATTCATCAGGTTTGTCAATCAAGAGCTTAAATTGGTATGCTGCTTTGTTAATCTCCAGGTCCTATGTGCCCCCTCCTTTCCTTCAGGGCCCAGACCCTTTCAAATATTATATACTATCCGATCCAAAAAAACCTCTGTTTTTTTTTTTCCTTTTTCCATCAGACTTGCCCCTCTGCGCTGGGGCAAAAACCAGCAACCTTAGCTTTTCTCGAGGTTCTGCTGTGCTGGGGGCCTATTTTTAGTAGTCAGAATTTGTTAATTCATTCCACAATTGGAGCTTGGTTGTGCTCAGCCTCTGCTCCTAGTAAAGTCTCTTTCCTTTACTCTCTGGGAAGCAGCCTATGGGAGAAGGGCATCAGCCACTGCGGCGTGGGAGACTCACAGTTCTGGGTAGGTTGGTAACTGTTCCAACTTGTTCAGACTCAGGTACTCTGTGTGTCTGGTCACTGACGTGGCCCCAGCAGTTGTTCTGTACTGTTCCTGGCTATTTGCTAGCTGCTCTGGGGGACAAATTAAATCCCATATTCACTAAGCCACCATCTTGGCCCCCAGTCTTGAGGATTGACATCTTAACTATATTTAGCCTTCCTATTCATGAGTAGAGAATGTCTTTCCACCTATTTAGATCTCCT
>NW_027518352.1:0-962 GCF_023851605.1 Tamandua tetradactyla
CCATGCTAATATGTACTTCTAACAACTTCACATATAATAATTCTTCAATTCTGGTGAATTGTCAGTCACTATTTCTTTAGATACTTTCCCTTGAACACTTCCTCAAGTCTCTATTCCTAGAACATCTATTAACTGTTTTTCTATTTTCTATTCTTATTCTTTCTGCTGCACTCAGAATGTATCCTCCAAAACTTGCTACTAATTCACCAATTCTCTTGTCAATTCTGTCTGACCTAGTGGTTATCAAATCTATTCAGTTCATCTCAAATGATTACATTATCCATTTCCAGGCTTGCTAACTGGTGTTATGCAGTCTCATACTTCATGCATGCATGCATATGGGTATATTTGTTAGTTTTTGTTTTATACTACCTTGCTGCCTAGGAGCATGTAAGTTTGCAATAAATAAAATTCAATCTAAGTGAATGATTATGTTAACAAAATACCAAAAGGATGTCCATAAAAATTATTATTACTATTTTATCAAGGTAGCCAGATAAAGAATCATTAAAGAAAGAACCAACTGCATATTCACCAGAATAGTTAGAAAATGAATTCTACAAAGAAACAATTTTTAGTCTGTCTTAAAAAAAAAGACATAGTAATAAAAAAAAACTAAAAGAAGAAAATTTAAAATCTTCTTGAAATATACTAATGAAGCATAAATAAATGGTGAAGTATACCATGTTCATAAATCAAAAGAAAGCCACAGTGCCGTGAGGACCTAAACTCTGACCACGCTGATCGAAGTGGACGCATTTCCAATCTGAGTGACGGGAACTTCTCTCAGTGGAACCAGACTATGCCTCATCCCACAGGCCTCGGCGGGCCAAGCCGTGTGCGGGGTTCTGGCTGTCGTAAAGGGCTGTGACCAAGCAGCCTGCTCAGTCTGTTGGGTGCTCACAGACCCAATTCAGCCAGACGAACACAGGGACACAGATAAAGGAGCATTCTCAAGAAGG
>NW_027518352.1:1062-16629 GCF_023851605.1 Tamandua tetradactyla
GCTCCGGAGGGCCCTCTGTGTGGAGAAACACCAGGTCTTGACGGTTCTGGGTTTGTTCTCCATCAAGTATGTAATTTTCCTCTCTTGTTTTCTTGTGATTCAATACATGAATCAGACCTACAGCTTTTCCCCGTAAGATTATGACTTCATCGAAGAGTTTGACACTTGAATCACATGGGGAAATTGTCACGTTGATTGGTATGCTGTTTTGGGTAATGGGCTTTTTTTGTTCAAAGTGTAGCAGTCTGGACAGGACAGACACTCATTCACTCAACAGGGATCCCTGCCGACTCTAGCAGGATGGCAGTCAGTATGCAGTGATCAGTAAGTAATTTACCTAGTATGGAAGAAGATGGTTAATACCATGAGAAACATCACGGAGCAAGCTAAGGGGTGCCAGGGGGCTTGGGTATTTGCAGGTTGCCATGTTTAATAGGGGGATGGGTGGGTTGGGGGCACTGGAACCAAGAACTGGCTGTGAAGAAAGCAGCCTGCAGACCTGGGGAGAAGGGCATCCACAGAGGCCCAGGCCCAGGGCCTGTCTGTGGGCCTGGGGCAGAAGGAATTGGAGGAGATGCAGCTCACAGAGCCTTGTAGGGCATTACAAAGGTTTGTGTTTATTCGAGAGATGCTGAGCTGGGTTGGGAGGTGGTTTGAACAAAAGATTGCCATGCCCTCAGTTAGGTTTTCAGATGATTGCCCTGGCAGCTGTGTTGAGAATTGATTATAGGGGTTGGGGGGGGGTGGCAAGGAGAAGCCAAGAAAGCCCTTTGGAGGTTGTTGGCAGTAACATAGGCAAGAGAGGATGCTGGCTCAGACAAAGGTGGGTACAGTGTGGACAGCGGTTGGATTCCGAACATGCTTTGAAAATAAAGTAAATTGCATTTGCACTTGAATTGGATGTGGGTGAGCAGAAAAGAGAGGAGCCAGACACAACTTTACAAATTTTGGCCGGAGCAGCAGGACAGATGGAATTGCTGTCAGTTGAAATGGGGAAGATTGCTGATGGAGAAATCTGGGGGGTGGAAGGGAAGTAAATCAGGAGGTTGGGTTTGAAACTGTTGAGTTTGAAGTGCCTCCAGACACTAAATAGAGACCGCACATGGGCAAGTCAGATAGATAAGCCGGGTGGTGCTTGAGGCTGAGACTGGGGGAGACAGGATGTCTCATAAGTTGGATGGTTCATATTTAAAGCTGTGAGGCAGTAGGCTTGCCAGAGGAGAGGAGATGATCAGGACTGGGCCCTGGAAGCACCACATTAAGAGATTGGAAAGAAGAGGTGGAACTGGCAGAAGAGCAGTGAGGGAGGAGGGGCACAGGCAGGTGTAGTGCTCCTGGAGCCATGACCAAAAGTGTCAAGGAGCATAACAGGACTGCAGGTTGAATGTTGAATGCAGATGGGCTATTTGCCCTTTGACCTAAGAGTGAAGAACATCATTTTCACCTTACTGTATCAAAACTACTGTATTAAAATAATAAATCCCCTACCTACCTCACCCCCCCCTTCACTGGAGGTTTTCAGTTCCTTTTCAAGACCCACTTCGTTTCACTCAGAGTTTCTGTAATGAGCTTAGTGTGTAGAGCAGCTAGCAGAGATTGTACTCGCCCTAGCCTTTATGTCTGGTGCAAGCTGTTTTTACACCCCATTAAAACATTGCAAAACCAACCAGACCGGGAGAAGCGAAATATCTTTCCATCTGTGTGCACATGGGCCTCTTGCTCACTCCTTGACAGTGCTGCCCATGCAATCAATCAGGCCGTGTGTGTGTGTGTATGTGTGTGTGTGTGTGTGTAGGGGTGTAGCCAGGAGCAATCAATCAGGCCCAAGCAGGGAAAGTCCCCACAACATTGGGGCAGAATGTCCCCAAGAGTTAAACAATAACCAATGTTAGGAAACTGAGGGAACGGGATGTGTTTTGGCAACAGCTAACTGCATTCTTCTGCTTCTACGATCCGCTTCCTTGCTAGCAACTGCAAAAGCCACAACATGATTTTAGCCTTTATAAGCACAAGCTGAAAACCTCTAGGTGCTGCTCTCTGAATCTTCCTTCTTGGAAGTTTCTGAGACAGTCGCCAGCTGGCTAATAAAGACTCCAAACTGGCTTACAGTTTTGAATTATGTGGTCTCTCTTTCGGTGTGCCCCACAACATGTGAACACGTGCATGTTGACACAACATCTTCCGGCCCTGCAAGCCACAACCCAGGGGCCAGTGGGGACGCTCCCCAGACCAGTGTGGGGGTCCCAGGTGCTGTGGCCCTCCAGGTGTGATGCACCTAGTACCCATGAAGCACGTGCATTCTCCGCGGCCCAGGGCGCTGCTGGCCCCATGAGCCCACCCGCGAGGGTTGGCAGCTTGGGGGTTGGGGTAGGGAGAGCCCCACTGAGGGCTCCGGGCTGAGCTCGGGTCACGCGACCACGTCCCATGTCTCTTATGGAGCCCGGAGTCGAATCTGCTAGACCTGTATCCATCAGTACTGCTCTCGGACCCTCAGTCTCCCAGTTCTCTGTCCCATTTCTACAGCTCACTTTGTTCTAGTTCCTTAAGAGAAGGCATTTAGACTGGGAGAAGGTCCCTTAGATGGGGCCTCAGAGTTTGGTCCAGGCTGCTGCTTGACTCTCAGCAGCTGGGCCCCTATCCCCCCACCCCACGTGGGGGATGACAACACCACCCTGGCAGTCAGTAGGTGTGGCAACCTGCAAGTTTACTGCTAACACTGTTTCAGGAGACTGTATAGATGCCTGTGGGCCATGACCAACGAAACCTAAAGCCCTCATGCTGTAATAGTAAAAAGATTGATAATCTGAGAAGCGGAAAAATAAGGTGCTTTTAAACTCAATTTTTTTTTTTACATGGGCAGGCACCAGGAATCGAACCCGGGTCCTCTGGCATGGCAGGTGAGCATTCTTGCCTGCTGAGCCACCGTGGCCCACCCTAAACTCAATTTTTAATCTCTGTTTTAACTATGAAATCTCTAAAATGTAAAGTATCATTTTAGTAAGATAAGTTGTGCTGATAAAGTTGCTCTAAAGGTTTTCTGTAACTATTTTACACTGAAGTACTGCCTACATTTTTTCTGACATTTTAACTTTAATCATTAAAGTCACATTTCACCCCAGAGACATTGCCTCCGACAGCGTGCCTGGCCGCTGACCCTCCCCCCACAGCTCCCTGTGCCCAGCCCCCTGCCTGCTTCCTCTGACACTGGGCCTAGGGTGTTGCTTCCTATTGAAACAGAGCTCAAAGGATATTAAGGAATGATGAGAAAAGAAAGGAAGAAAGAAAGAAAGAAAGACATAGATGGGCTCAGGGGGTCTGAAGCTTGAGTTTACTTCAGACAGACTTCACACAACTTTATTCTCAACCGGATCCTAGTTATATACCACAGGATGTCAATAGATATGCAGGCATTTCCTGAGGGAGCAAGATTCTTATCTCACAGTGTTCTTCATACTTAACATAACTGTTTTGGGTAAACACTCTCTTCCTCCCAGACTGCTCTACATAACAATCTCCACAGTTTACCGCCGCCATCCTGAGGCCAGCAGCTTGCAACAAATTCTGTAGGTCTTGCTTTAAACTCTTGGCTTCTACATTTCCCCCTTTCTATTTTATAAGCCGAGGAAAACAAGAATCACCTTTTTAGGGTGACTATAAGCAGAGGTGACCGCGCCTGTCTTAGGTTGCCCTTAGGCTCTGAAGGGTCTTACCCGTCATTGGCTGCCAGTCAAGCTCTCTGACTTTGATTCACAAGAATCACTTTGTTATAAGCAGAGGTGACCGCGCCTGTCTTAGGTTGCCCTTAGGCTCTGAAGGGTCTTACCCGTCATTGGCTGCCAGTCAAGCTCTCTGACTTTGATTCAGGAGGGAGCCAACGAGTTTTTGCAAGAATCACCGTTCTCTTTGTCGTTAAACACAGTTGAGGAGGAAGCGAAGTATACACAGCCCCAAACCTAAGATTTTTTAGCTCTTGGGTAAGTGATTGTGTAACATTACTTCCATAGGCTATATGTAGATTATTTTAATTTACATTCTAATACCCCTTTTTTATAATTCTAAGATATCAGGACTTTTTTAATGCATTGTTCAATTAATTGTAACTCTCATTCAGCTACAGCTGTTAACTGCCTTTTGCTTAATAAATCAGAATCTCCTTGTAAAATATCAAACAAATTTTGTAACATATAATTAGGAATCCCTAAAGTGGCAGGTAGCAAAAATGAAAGCAGAGTGTCAATAGTGACGTGTACCCATAGTAAATGACCAGATTTTTAAAATTGAATTCATTGGATTGATTGAAAAAGAATGCAAGAATGTGGATTCTTTATAATTGGTTGTGCATTTTTGCTAATTTTAAATTTATTGCATGCAGTTTTTATGGTATTTTCTCACAATAGTGACCAAATTCTGATTTGCTTACATGACCGGGCCCAGTTGGGTCCTCTGGGAACTGGCTAGGGACCAAGAGGAGCTTCCTGGGACCTAGATATCGTTATTAAAGTACACCTCCTTCTGGGGGGATAGCCAGTCCTCCCAGCTAGAGTGTAAATTTTAACTATTTCTTACCAAGGTCATGTGATAGCAATATCAGTTGCATGTAATGGCAACATCAGGTGAACAAAAAAGACTCCACAAGTATATTTTTTCCTTGCATTCAACCCTCAAATCTGATCTGCTTCCAATATAAGCCATGGTTATCTTGGGATAAATTTAGTTTATACATATATAGTTTATATAAACACTGCACAAAGCATTAAAGTATTTTGGCTTAAAGGAATTTAGGTATTTATATGATTTGAATCTTATTTAGTCAGTAATAGATTCATTTATAGTAATAGTACTTAGATTAATAGATTAAGCCACCTGGTTTAGGGCAAGAAGCAGTTTTTGCCAGTATGATGATACCCAGGAGAAAATCAGTATTTTTTATACAGATAACAACATGATAAAAGTTAATATAAGTTATTTTGATAAAACACAGACTCTTTGCTTTTTAACTAATTATTTAGAAAAAAATTTTCTAAAAAATTTTCTAAAAAAGCCTAAGAGTCCAAGAAAACATTGTCATTTTAGACTCATTAAATCTTTCTTGATTTTAGCCAGAATTTCCATTTTTACAAACCCTCAGTATTAGTTTAGGCTTTGTCCTATATTTTTCTCACTTAGTAACAGTTATTCATTTTAGGATAAAACTATTTTGTTTTCCTATTAATAAAAATACATCTTTCACATTTTTCATACTTAAATCATTACTTTAAACAAATATTTTACCACAAATGTAATTACCATCAAAATTAAATTTGTTATAATAATGTTAAATATTTAAAATACTTCAATGTTTCAAATATGCATTAACTACCAATATATAGTTTTTAACAAGAATTTTTAGTTTTAAAGTTCTTAAAATATATTTCTTTTTAAAATATGAATAGGAGCTAAACTCATGGCCAGTTTCCAAACCACTGCCCATCGAGAATTTAAGCCAACAAAAGAAGATGGGGCTAACTTTCCCACTCTCCGTCACAAGACTTTACCTGTAGTATTGGTATAAATCTCATAGAATAATCATTCAGACTAAACAAAGGTAACCTAACAGAATACCTTGAGTCAGAACTACAATCTCAAACTGCACACCCTGTTGGGGACCAACCTGCTACAGGAACCATCAATGAGCACTGACCCCCGTTTGGTATGGCTACTTTCTCACTGAATACTTTCTGACTCAGGTGTACATGAATCCCTATATAAAGGCAGCCCATCAAGAACAAGCCCAGAAACCAATCTTTCTTTATCCTGCTCTGCCAAAGGCATGGCAAAGAAGCAATTTTAAAAATCTATCATAATAAATCAGTTCTTAGAAATTACAACTGGTGTGGGCAAGCCAGGCTGCAGTGACTCCATAGGCTGAACCGCAGTATCAACTTTTATCAAATCAGCCAACATTCTCCATTTTCCTGACCTCCCTCCTGCAATAAATATTGGAGAATTCCAAGATCCACGAGACTCCTTCTAAACGTCCTGCTCCAAACTGTTTCCAAATCAACCGAGTCAGAGCCTCAAACCTCTCTACAGATAAGGGCCACTGCTCAACCCAAAAAGGCCCGCCTGTAGTATTTGTAGTGGATGTCCCTGGAGCATCTCCTCACTTTATGCTTTCAGAGTTCCCTTATTAGATCCCTGTTCGGGCGCCAATTGCCGAGTCCGGCTCAAGCAACTGTCCAAACAGGGTAAGAAGGGGTAGTGGGAGATTGAGAAGAAACACAACTTAGAGTTTAAGACAAAGCATGAGCCAGGTAGTTCATTGCCTGACTGAACACAAAAACCAAATAGAAACAGGAATATTTTCCCCGTTTTGTTATGTTCACTGCAAAGCCTTCATAACGAATTTCCATTACTTAAGATTTAAAACATTATGGCCTTAAGGCTGAAACCAACAACAATGTTTTTGAATGAGATCAAATAAGCTTACTAATTCAGATGTTTTAACAGGCACCCCAGTAGCTTTAACACACACACATACTCCTCCAGCCGCCTATTATGATTACCCGTTACCCTGATGATCCAAGGAAAATGCTTACTTTACCAATATGACTCGAGTCCTCTTCTATCGGCTGGACACATGTGCCTCTAATGAGACTTTTCCTTGGTTCCTTAATATTGATTTGGAGTCTTCTTCTTCGAGCCCCATGTTGGGCGCCAAATGTTGCTTCCTATTGAAACAGAGCTCGAAGGATATTAAGGAATGATGAGAAAAGAAAGGAAGAAAGAAAGATACAGACGGGCTCAGGGGGTCTGAAGCTTGAGTTTACTTCAGACAGACTTCACACAACTTTATTCTCAACCGGATCCTAGTTATATACCACAGGATGTCAATAGATATGCAGGCATTTCCTGAGGGAGCAAGATTCTTATCTCACAGTGTTCTTCATACTTAACATAACTGTTTTGGGTAAACACTCTCTTCCTCCCAGACTGCTCTACATAACAATCTCCACAGTTTACCACTGCCATCCTGAGGCCAGCAGCTTGCAACAAATTCTGTAGGTCTTGCTTTAAACTCTTGGCTTCTACACTAGGGTCTCACCTTCTTGCCCACTTGGGACATGAGTTCAATTCCTTCAGATCATAGGGGCTTCATAAACATTTGCTGGAGGTTACTGGAACGACTGTTTGAAAACCTTCCTTTGCTCACATCCGGCAGCCCCTCGAGGCCCGGTGATGCCCACCTGTGCTTTCCCAGCACGAACCGCATACACAGCCCCTTGCGGGCACAGTCCGCTGTGTGCACAGCCCACCGTGTGCACAGACCCCCACGTACACAGTACACAATGTGCACAGATGCCCGCATGCACAGTCCCCCACGTGCACAGACCCAGACTCCATGTGCACAGACCTCCGTGTGCACAGCCCCGATCCCCATCTCTGGTGTCAGCTCAACTCCAGGGACCCCCTGGGTGGATGGGGCCAGTGGTCACCAACAGAAGCCAGCAGCACTCAGCTCCCCTCCCCAGCATGTCCTGCTGGCTTCCTGCACCCGCAGGGGCTCTGGCTGGAATTTCAGGTGGACTGAAGCATCACTGAGCACACCTTGGGCCATGCTGACAGGGTCTCCCCATCCACAGGGGTCTCTATGGGGGTACCCGGAAAGAGGGTCCTAACATGGCCCCTTTGGCCACAGCTCGTCCTGCACCCACTCCTCCTCAACCAAAACCCTGACATCAGGCTCCCCTCTCCAAGGTCCTTGGGCTTCCGAAGGTCCAGGCCACAACCCCTGCTTAGGGCCACCCCTGCTTGCAGGACGAATGTAAGGCAAAGATCCCACTCACTGCCACAGCCAGCACACGGGCTCGCTGGGAAAGGATGGGCAAGGCAA
This sequence comes from Tamandua tetradactyla, assembly GCF_023851605.1. Classification (NCBI taxonomy): domain Eukaryota; kingdom Metazoa; phylum Chordata; class Mammalia; order Pilosa; family Myrmecophagidae; genus Tamandua; species Tamandua tetradactyla. The sequence continues at coordinate 8,936 of NW_027518352.1, forward strand.
ACCAAGCCCCTGCCTGGGTGCTGGGGAGTGGACACACAGGGGAAGCGAGCTAGAGGCAGACCTGTCAGCAGGCCCCTCAGCCAGGGAGGAGCCCCGGTACCTGGCAAGCAAAACCGCACGTGGCCCACTTCCCACCTTGCCCCACCCAGGCCATGGCCTTCCCTACCGTGGACAGGACTCCAGCAGCTCTTCCTACCCTCCACCCCTACCCCCACCAACAGTGGCCCCTGCCAACCGCAAAGCCCACCTCCCGCCTCCCACTCCTCACCACACCGCTGCAGAAGCCCCTCTGCAGGGCACTTCCTGTCCCCACTTCCAGCCACGCTCCATGCTTTGGTGACCACCCTCCCCCCAACTTAGCCCCTCTCTCCCCCTCTGGCATTTCCTGCCTACCCAGCTAAGAACCCATGGTTAATTATTAGAAGAAACTCATGCATTTCCTTATCTACTAATCCTTTCTTAATATTCATGTACAAAATATAGACATGAACACGTACCACCTCCAACGTACCATCGTGCCTTCCCTTCCATTCCTGTTTCTGAGCTAATAAAGCCTGGCTGAAAAAGATCTTGTCCAATCTCAACTGGGCCTTCCAAACTGATAAAGTCCTGCCCCTTTGCTCACGCAGCTCCTGACCTTGCTCGTCCCATTTTAACAATTTCCCCTTCTATGCCGTTACCTGGCAGGTGGCAGGCCCATCGCCCCTGGTTCTCCAAGAGGGCCTGGTGGGACGGTGGGCTTGGGCATGGCTTGCCCAGACTGAGGGGCTCACATCTAGGCACAGTGCATATCCTTGGGCCAGCCTGTCTTGTTTTTCTGTCCTGCACCCTTCACAAGCCCACTGTCCGTGGCTGTCCATGTGGGGACCCCGCGGCCCTCCCCCGAGTCAGGAATGTGGCATGTGCTCAGAAACGCCCACACTCACCCAGTTGAGAAGCTGGGTCAGGTGAGGTAGGGCCCTTCCCCTGAGGCTTTTACAGGCTTTATATACATTTTTTTTTTTACCTTCAAAATAACTTCTCGAGGCATACATTAAACCATCAGCACACACATGAGAAAGACTAAGCCCCAGAGAAAGTTGAGCAAATCTCTACTGGTCACATGGCTCATAAGAGGCAGAGCCCGTGTGGACACCCAGGCCTCCTGTGATGGTAGGTTCTGGGGTCAACCTGGCCAGGTGATGGTGCCCAGCTGTCTGGTCAGGCAAGCACTGGCCTGGCCATGGCTGCTGGATAATCGTGGCTGGTTGAGTAACTAGGGGCTGGTTTCTGACAGAATCAGTCAGCTAACTACAGCTGTGGCTGATGACACCTGTGCCGAGTGGGCTTACCTCCTGCAGATGAATTGAGCCAAAAAGTTGGATGTGACCCAAATGGCTTTGAAGGAGAAGAGAGAATTTTCACTGCTTCTCTAGCCAGTGAGCCTCTCCTGTGGAGTTCATCCAGACCCTTCATCAGAGCCGCCAGCTTCACAGCCTGCCCTGCGGATTCTAGACTCTTGCATCCCCACAGTTGTGTGAGACCCCTTTATAAATCTCATATTACAGATCTCTCCTGTTGGTTTTGATTCTCTAGAACACCTCCCCACCCCAAATGACGCCTCTCAATTTACACTCATTCACAGCATGTCACTTCCCTCACGTTCCCTCAATCCTTTATAAATAGACCAAAACTTATTACATTTGTTAATAACAGCTTTGTTTCCCTTCCCTAAGTCACCACCCTAATCAGACCTTTGTCCCTCGTGTCTGATGGATCGATAAAGAGCTTCTAACCTGGTATTCCTCAGCCCAACCCTTCCTTACTCAATTATACACTCTTAATTGCCACCCTTCTCTGATGTTAGCATCAAATCATTTTTATTCTATGAGAAAAGACTGATGACTTTCACGTATTGGATAAATATAACATGACGTACCTCATCTACCCATCAATCCGTCAATATTAAATTCAACTTCAACTTCTATGCCTTTTAGCTAGAACTTCATCCTCAAGCCTTCTTTTTAAAAAATAATTTATGGACTTCCAATCTGAAGAACACTAGATGCTCCCAGGTGTTCGACAATTCTGTATCCCTATAACTATGGAAAGGACCAAACAAAAGAAGTTAAAGCTTTAAGGATAAAAAATATATATTTGTGTTGAAAATATGGAACGTTTCCCTTAAGAGGACAGAAAATTTTAGAAAATTCTATAAGATATATTTCATGATATATCCGATTAAGAAATATATTGACCACAATTCAAATCAAGCAACAGAAGGTCAAAGGAATTGCCATGCCCAGAGCGTTCCATCCAGTCTATAGATAAACTATAGTGATAATGAAAATATTTTTCTGGATCAACAAGGAAATAAGGCAAACCACCATGGGCTGCCTCACCAGGACAGAGAGAAATAATGTGAGTTAAACCGGACATGGGCACAATAGGCAAACAAAGCAGAAGCTGAGGTTACCCTGGGGTACACACTGGTGCCAATACCAAAACCACGATACTAAGCCTTGACTGGCTCAAGGTGGGGGCCCATGATCTGGAACCCCAACCTTAGGCTGGGACCTCCATGGGGAGCAAAATGAGCCAGGTTAGTGACAGTCCTGGCACTCAGCAGAACCAGAGTCACATCCTTTCTAAAGGAAAATACTTCTGATTAAAAATCTCAGGAGCCCCACATTCAATCAAATATGACACTATCAAATTTAATCATTCATTATGCTGAAATTCATTACAAATTCAAATTCTTTATATTTAATTAAATATGAGCTTGCCATTAAAAGTGTTCAAGCACACTCTCTCGGGCGGGCCGCTGCCGCTGGCGCCCTCCCGCCACGCTTGTTGCCCAGGGCCGACTAGGAAATTCGGACGGGCTCTTTCCCTGGCTGCGGCGACCAGCAACCCTCCCTGCGTTCGGACACCCTCCCTGCGTTCGGACCCCGGGCCGGCTCAAGCCGCTTCGGCTAGCGAACCCCCAGGACGGCGAGAGTTTTCCAAAGTTTAAGGTCCCACAGCACCTTTTACTGGTGGGACCCGCAGACAAATGTGTGCCACGAGCGCCACCTACTGGGCAGGATAAGAAAAACAGAACCCAGAGATTTCACAGAAAAATATTACAACCTTGCTGGGTCTAACACCAAGAGAAATCTGAATAAATGCCCAGACGCCAGCAGCAGAAGACAACTGTCCACGCTCAAAAGATTGAGAATATGGCTCAGTCAAAGGAACAAACCAATAGCTCAAATAAGACACAAGAGCTGAGACAACTAATGCTGAATATACGAACAGAAATGGAAAACCTCTTCAAAAATGAAATCGATAAATTGAGGGAGGACATGAAGAGGACATGGGCTGAACATAAAGAAGAAATAGAAAAACTGAAAAAACAAATCACAGAACTTATGGAAGTGAAGGATAAAGTAGCAAACATAGAAAAAATAATGGATAGCTACAATGATAGATTTAAAGAGACAGAAGATAGAATTAGTGATTTGGAGGATGGAACATCTGAATTCCAAAAAGAAACAGAAACTATATGGAAAAGAATGGAAAAATTTGAACAGGGTATCAGGGAACTCAAGGACAATATGAACCGCACAAATATACGTGTTGTGGGTGTCCCAGAAGGAGAAGAGAAGGGAAAAGGAGGAGAAAAACTAATGGAAGAAATTATCACTGAAAATTTCCCAACTCTTATGAAAGACCTAAAATTACAGATCCAAGAAGTGCAGTGCACCCCAAAGAGATTAGACCCAAATAGGCGTTCTCCAAGACACTTACTAGTTAGAATGTCAGAGGTCAAAGAGAAAGAGAAGATCTTGAAAGCAGCAAGAGAAAAACAATCCATTACATACAAGGGAAACCCAATAAGACTTTGTGTAGATTTCTCAGCAGAAACCATGGAAGCTAGAAGACAGTGGGATGATATATTTAAAATACTAAAAGAGAAAAACTGCCAACCAAGACTCCTATATCCAGCAAAATTATCCTTCAAAAATGAGGGAGAAATTAAAACATTCTCAGACAAAAAGTCACTGAAAGAATTTGTGACCAAGAGACCAGCTCTGCAAGAAATACTAAAGGGAGCACTAGAGTCAGATACAAAAAGACAGAAGAGAGAGATATGGAAAAGAGTGTAGAAAGAAGGAAAATCAGATATGATATATATAATACAAAAGGCAAAATGTTAGAGGAAAATATTATCCAAACAGTAATAACACTAAATGTCAATGGACTGAATTCCCCAATCAAAAGACATAGATTGGCAGAATGGATTAAAAAACAGGATCCTTCTATATGCTGTCTACAGGAAACACATCTTAGACCCAAAGATAAACATAGGTTGAAAGTGAAAGGTTGGGAAAAGATATTTCATGCAAATAACAACCAGAAAAGAGCAGGAGTGGCTATACTAATATCCAACAAATTAGACTTCAAATGTAAAACAGTTAAAAGAGACAAAGAAGGACACTATATACTAATAAAAGGAACAATTAAACAAGAAGACATAACAATCATAAATATTTACGCACCGAATCAGAATGCCCCAAAATACGTGAGGAATATACTGCAAACACTGAAAAGGGAAATAGACTCATATACCATAATAGTTGGAGACTTCAACTCACCACTCTCATCAAGGGACAGAACATCTAGACAGAGGATCAACAAAGAAATAGAGAATCTGAATATTACTATAAATGAACTAGACTTAATAGACATTTATAGGACATTACATCCCACAACAGCAGGATACACCTTTTTCTCAAGCGCTCATGGATCATTCTCAAAGATAGACCATATGCTGGGTCACAAAGCAAGTCTCAACAAATTTAAAAAGACTGAAATCTTACACAACACTTTCTCGGACCATAAAGGAATGATGTTGGAAATCAATAATAGGCAGAGTGCCAGAAAATTCACAAATACGTGGAGGCTCAACAACACACTCCTAAACAACGACTGGGTCAAAGAAGAAATTACAAGAGAAATTAGCAAATACCTCGAGGCGAATGAAAATGAAAACACAACATATCAAAACTTATGGGACGCAGCAAAGGCAGTGCTAAGAGGGAAATTTATTGCTCTAAATGCCTATATCAGAAAAGAAGAAAAGGCAAAAATTCAGGAATTAACTATCCATTTGGAAGAACTGGAGAAAGAACAGCAAGCTAACCCCAAAGCAAGCAAAAGGAAAGAAATAACAAAGATTAGAGCACAAATAAATGAAATTGAAAACATGAAAACAATAGAGAAAATCAATAAGGCCAGAAGTTGGTTCTATGAGAAAATCAATAAGATTGATGGGCCCTTAGCAAGATTGACAAAAAGAAGAAGAGAGAGGATGCAAATAAATAAGATCAGAAATGGAAGAGGAGACATAACTACTGACCTCACAGAAATAAAGGAGGTAATAACAGGATACTATGAACAACTTTACGCTAATAAATACAACAATTTAGAGGAAATGGACAAGTTCCTGGAAAGACATGAACAACCAACTTTGACTCAAGAAGACATAGATGACCTCAACAAACCAATCACAAGTAAAGAAATTGAATTAGTCATTCAAAAGCTTCCTAAAAAGAAAAGTCCAGGACCAGATGGCTTCACATGTGAATTCTACCAAACGTTCCAGAAAGAATTAGTACCAATTCTCTTCAAAATCTTCAAAAAAATCGAAGTGGAGGGAAAACTGCCTAATTCATTCTATGAAGCCAACATCACCCTCATACCAAAACCAGGCAAAGATATTACAAAAAAAGAAAACTACAGACCAATCTCTCTAATGAATACAGATGCAAAAATCCTCAATAAAATTCTAGCAAATCGTATCCAACAACACATTAAAAGAATTATACATCATGACCAAGTAGGATTCATCCCAGGTATGCAAGGATGGTTCAACATAAGAAAATCAATTAATGTAATACACCACATCAACAAATCAAAGCAGAAAAATCACATGATCATCTCAATTGATGCAGAGAAGGCATTCGACAAGATTCAACATCCTTTCCTGTTGAAAACACTTCAAAAGATAGGAATACAAGGGAACTTCCTTAAAATGATAGAGGGAATATATGAAAAACCCACAGCTAATATCATCCCCAATGGGGAAAAATTGAAAACTTTCCCCCTAAGATCAGGAACAAGACAAGGATGTCCACTATCACCACTATTATTCAACATTGTGTTGGAGGTTCTAGCCAGAGCAATTAGACAAGAAAAAGAAATACAAGGCATCAAAATTGGAAAGGAAGAAGTAAAACTATCACTGTTTGCAGACGATATGATACTATACGTCGAAAACCCGGAAAAATCCACAACAAAACTACTACAGCTAATAAATGAGTACAGTAAAGTAGCAGGTTACAAGATCAACATTCAAAAATCTGTAGCATTTCTATACACTAGTAATGAACAAGCTGAGAGGGAAATCAAGCAACGAATCCCATTTACAATTGCAACTAAAAGAATAAAATACCTAGGAATAAATTTAACTAAAGAGACAAAAAACCTATATAAAGAAAACTACAAAAAACTGCTAAAAGAAATCACAGAAGACCTAAATAGATGGAAGGGCATACCGTGTTCATGGATTGGAAGACTAAATATAGTTAAGATGTCAATCCTACCTCAATTGATTTACAGATTCAATGCAATACCAATCAAAATCCCAACAACTTATTTTTCAGAAATATAAAAACCAATAAGCAAATTTATCTGGAAGGGCAGGGTGCCCCGAATTGCTAAAAACATCTTGAGGAAAAAAAACGAAGCTGGAGGTCTCGCGCTGCCTGACTTTAAGGCATATTATGAAGCCACAGTGGTCAAAACAGCATGGTATTGGCATAAAGATAGATATATCGACCAATGGAATCGAATAGAGTGCTCAGATATAGACCCTCTCATCTATGGACATTTGATCTTTGATAAGGCAGTCAAGCCAACTCACCTGGGACAGAGCAGTCTCTTCAATAAATGGTGCCTAGAGAACTGGATATCCATATGCAAAAGAATGAAAGAAGACCCATGTCTCACACCCTATACAAAAGTTAACTCAAAATGGATCAAAGATCTAAACATTAGGTCTAAGACCATAAAACATTTAGAGGAAAATGTTGGGAGATATCTTATGGATCTTACAACTGGAGGCGGTTTTATGGACCTTAAACCTAAAGCAAGAGCACTGAAGAAGGAAATAAATAAATGGGAACTCCTCAAAATTAAACACTTTTGTGCATCAAAGAACTTCATCAAGAAAGTAGAAAGACAGCCTTCACAATGGGAGACAATATTTGGAAATGATATATCAGATAAAGGTCTAGTATCCAGAATTTATAAAGAGATTGTTCATCTCAACAACAAAAAGACAACCAACCCAATTACAAAATGGGAAAAAGACTTGAACAGACACCTCTCAGAAGAGGAAATACGGATGGCCAAGAGGCACATGAAGAGATGCTCAATGTCCCTGGCCATTAGAGAAATGCAAATCAAAACCACAATGAGATATCATCTCACACCCACCAGAATGGCCATTATCAACAAAACAGAAAATGACAAGTGCTGGAGAGGATGCGGAGAAAGAGGCACACTTATCCACTGTTGGTGGGAATGTCAAAGGGTGCAACCACTGTCGAAGGCAGTTTGGCGGTTCCTCAAAAAGCTGAATATAGAATTGCCATACGACCTAGCAA
>NW_027518353.1:0-14722 GCF_023851605.1 Tamandua tetradactyla
TAGGAAAGTGAAAACTATGGTTTTACTTAATAGAAACTCAGATTTGGTAATGTAAGTTTTTTTCTTCCTTTTTCTTAGGGGTAAATGTTTTCTGCATGCTTCAGCAGCCACAAGGGTTGTATGGGACATCACTGTAGTGGAAAGCGAAAGCAGTTAAGAGTCAGATGGACCTGAGTTTGAACTCCCTCCTTTGCCATCCTCTAGTTCTGCTACCTCAATCTCTATCCTCCTTGGGACATAAATTATTTTTCTGTAAAATGGGACCATAATTCTTACCATACAAGATAATCGAGAGATTCATATTGGATGAGAGCATTTAGCACATGTGGCACTTGGGATGTGGCATGCTTGGTAGTAGTTCATTTCCTCTCTCTATTCCTCCTTCCTTACTTTTACAACTTTACAGTAAAAAAAAAGTTCAAAACCAAGTATGCAGCCTGTATAACTTTTATTGTTAATCAAGTCTATTCCCATGACAATGAATGTGGTAAGTAATGAGTTATTATATTCTCTAGTAAAGTGACATATTTTGAATATTTCTAGCTAATGCAACTCTCAGTGCCCTAGTTTGCTCCTTAGTGGTGTGAAACTTTAACTGACCAACAAAGAAGTAACTATTGTCATTGAATGTAATGAAATAAAACAATATTTATTCATCCTCTATGAACTAGGGACTGTGCTGTGTGCTTTCACATATATTTTTTAATCTTCCCTAACAAAATATCCCAGATTCTTGGACCTGAATGTCAAGAGAAGAATGAGATATTGCTGCTGGCTTTGAGAGCTTTTTTGTTTCATCACTCGTATCTTTTGCAGTTGTTGTGGGAAATCTCTCCAAAATTCTAGGCATAGCAATTGGTAATGCTTCACACATAATGGACCTATTTACAGATGTGGTTACAATTTGCTTCTCACATCCATTCCAAGAAATGCAAACCTTCCCATTGCCTGTTTATTTATCTGGGCTTCCACTTTCATGTTCATTATGCAAAATTTGTATTTGTAACACTGTTCTAGTTAGCTAGCTGCCAGAATGCAATATACCAGAAACGGAATGGGTTTTAACAAGGGGAATTTAATGAGTTGCTAGTTTACAGTTCTAAGGCTGAGAAAATGTCCAATTAAAACAAGTTTATAGAAATGTCCAGTCAAAAGCATCCATCCAAGGAATGATACCTTGGTTCAAGAAGGCCGATGAAGTTCAGGGTTTCTCTCTCAAATGAGAAGGCACATGATGAACACAGTCAGGGCTTCTCTCTCGGCTGGAAGGGTACATGGTGAATAAGGTGTCATCTGCTAGCTTACTCTCCTGGCTTCTGGTTTCATGAAGCTCCCCGGGAGGCCTTTTCATTCTTCATCTCCAATGGACTCTCTGCTTCATGGTGCTGCAGCATTCTCTGCTATCTCTGAACCTCTTTCTCCAAAGTATTTCCTCTTTTATAGGACTCCAATAAACCAATCAAGATCTACCCAAATGGGTGGAGACATGTCATCCCTTAATCCAGTTTAACAACCACTCTTGATTAAATCACATCATCTGGGGAGATGATCTCATTACATTTTCAAACATACAGTATTGAATAGAGATTATTCTACCTTTATAAAATGGGATTTATATTAAAACATGTTTTCTTAGGGGCCATACTTCCTTTCAAACCAGCACATTCCACCCTCTGGCCCCTAAAAAAAGACATGTTTTTCCCATATACAAAATACATTAATTTCATAACAATATCAGAAACCTTAAACTTTTCAGTAGCAATACAATGAAGTACAAAATTAGAGACAGTATAAAATCTCATCAAATCAATTACAGGCATGGTCTGTCCTAAGGCAAAATTCTCTTCATTTGCTCTGTACCTTTGAAAACTCATAACAAGTTATTTGCTGCCAACATACAAAGGAGGAACATTCATAGGATACATACACACATTTCCATAGGGAGGAAGGAACACGGGGTCACCAGACCCATACAGTTTCCAATGTGTGCCTTCTCTGAATCCCTTAGTCCAGACTGGCAGCAGCTCTGTTTATACAGGTCCCACAGCACTCTCATTGGCTTTCTATGCAGTAGTGTTGGATCATGCCCATCAGACATAAGGAGTTTCCAAAAATCTTTCCTGGATAACTCCATGTCCGATCCTGACTTTCTCTGAAATGGCTGAGAGTTTCCACATTTGGTTAAATCCTCACACAGGGCTCTACTCTCTGGGATCTCCCTTTCTGGGGGCCCAGAATTTTCCAGGACCTCAATTTCTGATTTCTTTGTACTCAAGAGTTCAGTTTTCAGCTTATCTCTCTCCTGTCGCATTCCACTATAAGCTGCGAGGAGAAACCAGGCTGCACTTTCCACATTTAATTTGGAGATCTCTTCTACTAAATATCCAAGCTCATGGCTTTTAAAATCTGCCTTCCAGCCAATACCATTAGTCAACTTTGCCAGATTATCTGCCATTTTAAAACAAGGATCATCTTCCTTCCAGTTTGCAATAACACGTGCCTCATTTCTGTCTAAGGCCTCATCAGAGTTATCTTCAGAGTCTACATTTCTACCAACAGTCTCTTTAAAACATTCTAGGCCTTTTCTATCAAGCTTCTCACAACTCCCCTAGATTCTTCTCTTTATCCATTTAAAAAGCCGTTCCAACATGTTTGATATCTGCAAACTGCAACAGCAGCACCCCACTCTCCGGTACCAAAATCTGTTCTTGTTTGCTAACTGCCATAATGCAATATACCAGAAACAGAATGACTTTTAACAAGGGGAATTTAATGAGTTGCTAGTTTACAGTTCTAAGGCTGAGAAAATGTCCAATTAAAACAAGTCTATAGAAATGTCCAGTCAAAAGCATCCATCCAAGGAAAGATACCTTGGTTCAAGAAGGCCGATGAAGTTCAGGGTTTCTCTCTCAAATGAGAAGGCACATGATGAACACAGTCAGGGCTTCTCTCTCAGCTGGAAGGACAAATAGCGAATATGGCATCATCTGTTAGCTTACTCTCCTGGCTTCTGGTTTCATGAAGCTCCCTGGGAGGCGTTTTCCTTCTTCATCTCCAATGGACTCTCTGTTTCATGGTGCTGCAGCATTCTCTGCTATCTCTGAATCTCTTTCTCCAAAGTATTTCCTCTTTTATAGGACTCCAATAAACCAATCAAGATCCACCCAAATGGGTGGAGACATGCTCCCTTAATCCAGTTTAACAACCACTCTTGACTAAATCACATCATCCGGGGAGATGATATCATTACAGTTTCAAACATACAGTATTTAATAGAGATTATTCTACCTTTATAAAATGGGATTTATATTAAAACATGTCTTTTCTTAGGGCCATACTTCCTTTCAAACCAGCACAAATGTTATCTAAGAACTACTGTTTCAGAAACTACCATCTTTTGCAAGAGGTCATGTCCACATTATTTTCTACTACTTTCTTACAAATAAGACAAATTCCATGATATTATCTGACATTTGGATGTCCAAGTTCTGTGCCCTTGTCCCCTAAAAAAAGTCTTTAATCCACCCACTTTGCTCCACTTTTCTGCTGCAATTTCAATAACCATCATTTATCACTGCAATGGTGCAATAGCGGGAGATGTTTGAGCGCTCACTATGTGCCAGCACTGTCTTCAGCCTTTACACGTATCATTGCATTTAATCTTAATAACAGTCTTAGAGATAGGAAGTATCTGTATATCCATCTTTGCTGTAAAAATGGAGGCACCAGGAAGTTAGTAATTTGCCTACTACCTGTAAGAGAGTTGGTATCAAATCTCGACTCTCACTTAAGAGCTCATACTTTTATCAGCTATGCTTTCTACTCTTCAACATTTATACAAGAGTTTCCCCCTGCATCCACTCTTTTTTTATTAATTAACGGAAAAAAAAATTAACCCAACATTTAGAAATCATACCATTCTACATATGCAATCAGTAATTCTTAACATCATCACATAGATGCATGATCATCGTTTCTTAGTACATTTGCCTCGGTTTAGAAGAATTAGCAACACAACCGAAAAAGATATAGAATGTTAATATAGAGAAAAAAATAAAAGTAATAGTAGTAAAAACTAAACAAAACAAAACAAAAACCAATAGCTCAGATGCAGCTTCATTCAGTGTTTTAACATGATTACTTTACAATTAGGTATTATTGTGCTGTCCATTTTTGAGTTTTTGTATCTAGTCCTGTTGCACAGTCTGTATCCCTTCAACTCCAACTACCCATTATCTTACCCTGTTTCTAACTCCTGCTGGACTCTGTTACCAATGACATATTCCAAGTTTATTCTCGAATGTCCGTTCACATCATTAGGACCATACAGTATTTGTCTTTTAGTTTTTGGCTAGACTCACTCAGCATAATGTTCTCTAGGTCCATCCATGTTATTACATGCTTCATAAGTTTATCCTGTCTTAAAGCTGCATAGTATTCCATCGTATGTATATACCACAGTTTGTTTAGCCACTCGTCTGTTGATGGACATTTTGGCTGTTTCCATCTCTTTGCAATTGTAAATAACGCTGCTATAAACATTGGTGTGCAAATGTCCGTTTGAGTTTTTGCCCTTAATTCCTTTGAGTAGATTCCCAGCAATGGTATTGCTGGGTCGTATGGCAATTCTATATTCCGTTTTTGAGGAACCGCTAAACTGCCTTCCACAGTGGTTGCACCATTTGATTCCCACCAACAGTGGATAAGTGTGCTCTTTCTCCGCATCCTCTCCAGCACTTGTCATTTTCTGTTTTGTTGATAATGGCCATTCTGGTGGGTGTGAGATGATATCTCATTGTGGTTTTGATTTGCATTTCTCTAATGGCCAGAGACATTGAGCATCTCTTCATGTGCTTTTTGACCATTTGTATTTCCTCTTCTGAGAGGTGTCTGTTCAAGTCTTTTTCCTGTTTTGTAATTGGGTTGGCTGTCTTTTTGTTGTTGAGTTGAACAATCTCTTTATAAATTCCTGCATCCACTCTTGATGCTCCAGGAATCTTCTCCACCCTGCAGCATATTCAAGTACATTCTGACTGTATCATTCTCTTGCTTGAAACACCCAGAATCTCTTAGGAGGGTTCGGCCTTGCCCATCTCCAGCCTCATCTCGCTGCGATTGCTCTAGCCCTTTTGTGCTTTAGATTCACCAGCCATTTATTATGCAGTGCCCCATCCTCCCACAAGGGCCTTTACAAAGCCTTTACAAAGCTTCTTCTACCTTCATTTCTCTCCTTGTATTCTGAGTTTCAGCTCTTACTGCCAGTGGGCTCTCTTAATGTCTTGGACATTAAGACATTCACTCCTTGTTTTCTTTTCATATCTCCTTTCCAATTCGTTTGTGGGCTTCTCTTCTCCCTCCCTCTTATACTTTAGGGATCTATCCTCAGTTCCTCTCTGCCCCCCATAACCCTATTATCACCTTATAAACTCTTCTTATTTTAAACAAACCTATGACAAACTAATGATGATATTTATTACTATTGATTACTGCCCAATCTCCTTCTAAAACTTAATTTTGGGCCTCATATTCCAACACCCAACTGACTTCTAGATGTTTCCTCTGAGAATGTGCCTAAGGACTTCAATTCAACATGTCCAAAAACTATGTCCATTATCTTCTCTTTTAAACTGCTACCTGTTCCTGTATTTCTGCAGTAAATTATTTTTCCACCCACCTGGTCATCTGTTATCAGAAACTTCAAGAACATCTTTAACTTTCCTTTTACTTACCAGGTCTTCAAGTCCTGTGAAATTAATCTTTAAAGTGCCTGTTGGAAAGATTCTGTCTCTTCCTCATTCCTATTATTTTTGACCTGGTGCAGACATGTATCATCTCTCATCTGAAATACTGTAAAAATCATCTACCTTGTCTACCTTCTTGTTTATTCTCCATTCTTCCCCTAGCAGGAAGAATCAAATCAAAGGATTCAATTTAGTGTGACCAATATTTCTGAGAGGGAGGAGCACTTACAAAGGAGGAAAATTCACCCACTGAAATGAAAGTGACATTGATAGACAATTCTCTGGACTTAGTCCTGGCTACTTCACAAAGTCATATTATTTCTAAGTATAAAATGATGATAACAGTGGAAAAAGTAGCAGCAGCTGCAGCCACCACTACCACCTACCTACAACAACCTGCAGAATTTTTGACCCTCTGACTGTGAATTTGGCCCAATTCAAACTTTTACACATGATCATTTTAAGTCTATGCCTTATGTGAAAGAAGTAGTGGTAGTAGTAGATTTATGAAATTTTATTAATTGTGCAGCACCTATAGGTTCCTAATAGGACCCAGACAGTCTTTGGTCACCTACCCGTAGTGTGCAGAGTTGGTGTGATTTTAAATCAGTAGCCCTCCCCCCTGGCAAGGGGGTGGTTACTGGACTCAAGCAGGCCAAGTAAGGTCTGCACTAGGACTTTGAAACTTAAATGAGTGGCACAAAGAGGAGAACCTTTGGGCTCTCATTTGCTTTTGTGGTGGCACCTGCATTAGACAGTTTAGTAGTGCTTTCAATCAGACATGCAATGCCGTGCTGATGTTCCTGTCCTGATGAGCTTCCTGTCTCCAAGCCTGGCTCTACCGCCTCCAGCCTTCTGCTCGTTCTTTGAGCTGCCCACCTCTTTCACCAATGCCTTCCTTTTCTTCATCTTTCCTTTCCCTGCCCCTCCCCTTCTTCTCCCTGTTCATCCTCTTCTTCTCTCCCTCCTCCTCTTCCTCCTCTTCCTCCTCTTCCTTCTGCTCCTCCTCTTCATCTTCACATACATTAGCCAAAGTGGGTTTCAGTTGCTTACAACCATAAACCCCCCACTGATGATGAAATCATCTCACTAAAGCCTTTTGCTTTAGACATCAGAAAACTAGGACCTACCTGTTACTTGCCCCAGGTCATACAGTGACTTAAAATATACTTTTCATTCTTAGTCTAGTGCTCCTCATAGCAGAGTGTTTCAAGAATGATCCCGAGGCCCAGACTCCCCTGTTTTGAATACCTGGTTCTACCACTTATTTAGCAGAGTGATTTTGGGAAAGTCATTTCTCCTTCTGCCTTGATTTTCTCACTTGCAAAATGGGATGACAATAGCCCCCTGCCTTACAGGTTGTTGTGCAGATTATATTGGTTAATACTGCATGTGCTTTGAACAGTGCCTGCCACGTAGTAAGTACAGTCCAAGTGTTAGGGATTACTATTGTTATTATTTACACTGTACCAAATGGCCACATTTTTCCATAGTTTGTCAATTTTAATTGCATTATCCAGGTTTTCATGGTCAAGGAAGTCTCACTCAGATGGATCCAAAGGGCCTGCCCAGCAGCTCACCAGGAAAAGAGTCTGTAGCTTGGGAGCTAACAGTTCATTCTATCTTTTTACTCTGAAAAATAAATCACCAAAAAGAACTGTTACTTTCTTATTTTTTCTAACCAATGCAGTGGACATCAAAGTATAGAATGTTGACAGGAGGACCAGTTGGTTCTATTTAGGGACACATTATGAATTGTTCATTTTTGACAGAGGGAACAATTCATTACACTTTGTTTATGTAGCACCTCCTGAGAGTCCATTTCTAAGTGGTTCATAAAAGGCTTGCTCTCACTGGAACACATTTGTCCTTCAGGGTTTCCAGGGACTGAAAGTTGCATGTACAAACAAAATAAACTCACCCCAAAGGCCAGTAATTTAGATTAACAAAGAGCTATGTTTATACAACTCCATTAACAAAATTCTGCACAGCAAGTTGAACTCAACTTTCTCAGGTCACACAACCATTTCTAAAACAAGACCTCATGAAGAATGGTTAGTTTGTGGGGACATGAAATAAGGGGGAGTCTTTTCATAGTTCTCATTCCACTGAACCTCTATTTCCATGACCCCCTGTTTCTTAGGAGACAGCTCAGAGACTGAAGCAACTCGTATCCTGAAGCTTCTCTATCTGTAGAAATTAATTCTGGTCCCTTTATCCATTCATTCATCCTTCAGTCCTTCCATTATTTATTCTTCATATTCTTATTTTAAAAATAAGTCTGAAGTACATGATAGAACTAGTGTCCCAACTAGTTTTACTTACATCTGCTCCCCATTTGGAGAACTAGGCAGGGAAAAACCATCTGAAGCTGAGTGACACCTCCATTGTATAACAACTTGGAGCTTTTATCTTGATTCACACAATAGCTATGTGAGAGAGATAGGACTGATTTTTAACCTCTCTTTCTTACAAAGGAGCAGAGACCCAGAACAGGTTTAGGCATACCCAATGGAAGGAAGGCTTCCATTTACTGGATATCTACTATGTTCCAGGTATAATATGACAGTTTTTCATGTTCATAATCTTTTGCATCTTCTAGAGAGCATTGTGAAATTGTGTGTGTGTGTGTGTGTGTTATCCATTTGATAGATAAGGAAATGCTATGGAATTGCAGAGATCATCAGGAAGTGGGAGGCTGAAAAGTCTCAGTCTTTCCATTGGGCCATGCTGCCTCCCCAGAGACCACCTAGGGACCTCCCCCTGCCCACCTGAGTCTCTTGGTGACATCCTGGCCTCTTCCCCTTTTCTCCCAAACTTTCAATGAGAAGAGTCAGAAAGGAAAACCACAACTCCAACACAAATAGTGGAGGAAAGGCCAGGGTCGGAGAAGGGCCCAAGGGAGAGTGTGTCCTATGAAGATAACATTTTCCAGCAGGACTGGGGAGCCCAGAGACCATGTGCTCCTCCCAAGTATGCCTTTCCCATTGGTGTTTCCTGACCAGTGCTGGTCAGTCTTTCCTTCCTCATTTATGCCCTGACTCACCAATGATGGAGTTTTGTGTTCTGAAAGGTCTTTGCAAACTTCTCCTAGAATCTGTGCTCTCTTTGGTGCCTGTACTGGCTCTCATTATTTTCTTTCCTTTCTGGACACATATCTCACCTGACTTAATACCCATTTCTATATTGGTGTCCCAGAGCTGTACCTGCATCCAGGTCTGGCTTTGAACACCACTGACTCCATTCATACAAGTGCCTAGGGACCCCTCTGCACCTGAAGCTCTCTCCTGAAGTGCCCTATTTTTGCATTCTCTATTTCAGATAGCAGCAGCACTCTGCACCTAGTATTTTCTAATTCATTCACTCATTGGAATAGGTATTGATTCACTTATTCTGCAGTCTTTTAAAAAAAATTTTTAGTACTTATTTGAGTTAGCAGCAATGTCCTTGATGCTGGTGTATAAAACATAGAAAACAAACCTAATCTTTATGAAGCTTCCAATTCAAGGTGGTATGTCAGTGTGAGATGGGGAGGGGGACTGGAGAGTGGGGCCAGAGTATTAAGAGAAATTGTAGTTCTGGGCAATCAATTGGTGCTATGAGAGAAGTGAAAGCAAGGTACATCAATGACAGACACCTACCCCAGGTAGGAGCTAGGGGTGGGGTGAGATGCTTCTCAAAGGAGACAAATGGTTCATTTGTCCTTTCTCCCACATTACCTTAAATGTTTGCCTCTTTTGAATCTTTTCTTCTACTTAGAGGGCTTTCCCCAACATTCTCCCCCGACCTGAATCTCTCAGGCTCTCAAGTCTCAACTCAAAGACTATGTCCTTGACACCTTTCCCCAGGTCTGCACATGGAATTGGTCAGAGAAATCTTCTCTTTGCATAGTGCTTCTTCCTCCACTATGGCTCTGCTTCTTTCTGCTAGCAGTATGATGAGCTTCCCACACATTCATCACTGCTTTTAGAGGGTGAGCGTCCAGCTCTTTCTTATGCATCCCTGGGGACCTCCCTGCAACTGTACCAGCCCTTATGCTTGGCCCAGGGCAGACATGATATTGTTGCATGGTTTTGTCGGGAGTGGAGAGGGGTGTGCATGGTGTCATCAGCACTCTTCCTCATTCAGTCACCTTTGCCACCAAGGAGATGCGTTGCCTGGTGGTTAGTAGTAGAATGCACAGACGGGTGAAAACTGGCCCAGAGAGGGGGTCTCTCATGGTGCCAAAAGCAACTGAGCTAGCTGGCCACCGCAGTCCCATCTATAGTTCAGGGGCTGTTACATAGCAGGTGCTCACTAAATAGTGGTTGGATGAATTCATGAAATGAGAAGTGAAGGTGTGAGTAGAAAGCCTGTTCCTTACTAACCGCTGCTGTTGCTAGAATAGAGTAACAAATCCCTCTCCAACCGCTACTATTACTAAGGTGCTTTAGTTTAGGTTTCCTTTAATCATGCTGTGTATTGAAACTATTTCCTTAGAAGAAAGGAGAAATTGGCAATATATTTTAAGGGTTTCCCTTTATGCCAGGCACTGTATCATAGACCTGAGGAGTAGTGTTTTTATTTTATTTTAGATGACAGTACTGAAGCTTAGAGGCTAAGCTACCTACCAAAGGTCACATAGTTAGCATGCAGAGCTGGAGTTTGAACTACAGCCTGTCTTAATCCATTGCCTGTCTTTTTCAGGGCTCATCCTATAATATTTCTAGTTCATTAAAAGCTGCAATATGTATCTGGCTAAAGCTTCAGCCATCATTTCATTCTATTGCCAGTCAATGACATTTCATTCCGGTTCCACCAAAACCCCTGAATTGTTATGTTAAACAAGAATTTATTTTTATATTTCATGTGTTCAGGTAATACATTTCCCAAGGAATGGAGCAGACTTTTCAGCTCTCTCTGGTAGGTCTCCATGTTGGTGAAGATGGGAGCTGAGTAAGCCATGGGATGTCAGCTCTCCACAAGCCCCTATCTGTCTGTGGCCACCATCAATAAAGCCCTTTAATCAGATCTGTACATTTGGGGGCCGGCTGGTGAGGCACATGCCATGAAGTACCCAATCCCCAATAATCAAACTCTGTAAGCTGTGTTGAATGAAATTCTTTCTCCAAGGAGCAGTATATGTTTGTTTGTTGGCATGGTCCTAATGACTTAAAGAAAAATGCTGGAAACTGGGGCTGCACTTGTCCCTGAAAGGACATTGGGCCTTTGTTCAAGAAATGCATTTGCAAAATGGCTTCTGAGTAACTCCTTGGAGCCTTTCATGTTTTATACGTCTTTGTAAGCTCTTGGCACTGAAGAACTGAGGTTTTGCTTTTGCTTTTTTCTCCCAGTGAATCCAACATTGTATTGAACACACTCTCACTCAATTCTGATAAAATCAACAACTCACAAAGCCAACTTGAGTGGAAAAAGCAGGAACAAGAGTAAAATTCACTATCATTTTAGGCTGTTTGGGGGTATAAGTTTTGGAATGTGGGTCTTAAGGTCAGAGCTTTCCCCCTTCCTTCACTGCTATTTTCCTATTTTCTAATGCTCTCTTTATTCAGCAGTAGCATCACATTTGTTTTTAACAACTGCAATGCTGTTCAGACATACAGTGTTTAAAAATACTTTCCATAGCACCTTCATCCTTTCTATTTCCTTAACAGGATTGTGGGGTAGCCTTGAGAGCTAGAGCTTGGTGGCAGATAGACTCAGGTACCAAATGTGGTTTCCTTCACTTCTGTCTCTTTGGGATGGAGGAAGTGCTAAACCTCTCTGACCTCAGCTACTCTATCTGCCAAAATGGGAATAAGGCTTTTTACCCTAGGTGGTCATGATGGGGATTGAATAAGTGAGGAAGTTGCTAATGTCATGTGTTAGCAATCACATCAGACGAGCTTAGGGAACACCCTCCTCCCCAGCTCTCCCCTTGCCCTGTCGTCCTTGAAGGGTGAGGACACTGAATGGAGAGAAGTTGATAGGCAGGTGGAAGGGATTGGTGGCAGTGAAAATGCATGATGGATTCTGTGTACAAAAGAGCAGTTCCTTCTCATTTTGCCTCCTTCAGATTCTACTGACTCTAAGTGAGCAGCACCCAGCTTGGCACCTGCCTGTCCTCCACTAGTTTTTTGTTTGGCCCTGAGTCTCACTGCCACCAGCTGGATGGAAAGCCCCTTGAGGCCAGAAATGCTTCTGAAATGCCTGCAGCTCCCAGCCTGGCTTCAACATGGGGGGTACACAAGACTTACTTTGGAATTTGCAGATTTGCTCACTGTAGCCTGAAAATCCAGCACATATGCCTAGAATATAGCTAAGTGTTCCATAAATATCTGTGGTTCATCAGCAATCATGTATTGAATGTGATAAGGCAACTTTGCCCTTGAGGAACTCATGGTCTCCTGGGGAAGACAGACAAACAATTTCAGACCAAAATACACAATTTTATGGATATGAGAGCAGTAGAGAGAGGGCCACAGAAACACAGACAGAAGGGGATGGGAACTTGGGAGGAGAGCCAGGTGGTTCAGAAGTAGCACCGGGGCCTGCTGTATCTGTCCACTCCTAGGCCTGAGCCACCACCTGTGGAACAAAGATCTGCTCTGTTCACAGAGTGCAGCCCAGGTGCTGCAAAGTAAGGTGCCCACAAGGGAGGGACAGGAAGTACAAGAGGTGAGCATAAGAACAACATTAGCTCTCAGCAGTCTATATTTTATTTTCCCATTCATTATTACGGTGCTATGGCGTGGCAGAGACTGTGAACAACAAAAGGTAAATGCTCTCCCCACTCTGGAGATCCATCCAGCTGGAGCCCACATTCCCCACCTAAATCACATCTTGTGTGGCAGGGACTGGTCCTCTCCAGTGACATGTCTGTTCCTTCTGGGCCAGGGCTCTAAGAAGCATGTTGGGTCCCCCTCCACCACTTTCCTTTCACATTCTCAGGCTGAAGGTGCACTGTGGAGACCTAGAGAGAGACAGATACCCAAGGCAGAAGGGGCTGGGTCCCGGGGTGGGTGTGGGGAGGAAGGTCAGTGACACTGGCCATTGTAAGACTGAGGTGGAAACTTCCATTGCCTAAGCCCCTGACCCTTGGCAGTTTGTTAATCACAGTGGCTGATGTCACCTTAAATAATACACATGGAGAGAAATATTTTCTCTAAGTACAGAAACAATAAAGTATCATATCATGGAACTGGCACTGAGGTGAATTCTTGAGGGAGGCAACAGGGAGTGGCGGGAGTGTGGAGAGCTGGAGAGATTTGCTATATATAAGGAAGAGTTTTATATATGAATGCTTCCAATTTTAAATCCTAGTTCACTAAAAACAAACAAACAACAAAACCAATGAAACTGGACCACCAAATAAAACCCTTCTATGGGCCCCGCACCTCTTCTCCCGATAATACCAGTGGGTAAACGGGAACTGGCCGCACCCGGGTAGTATTCTGCACTGTTCAGGGGAGTTCAACTGGGCCGCTTCTTGCCTCTCTGCTGACACCACCAGCGACTCTGCACATAAGGAGGCTGTGAGGGTCTCTAGAACACAGTGCTGTTGCAGGTAAGAACACGTGAACCTTTGGTGCCTGCTGGATGAACGTGGAGGGTCACCATTCAGCCACTCGGTTTTACAGAGCTGCTGCGGCTGCAAAACCGCTGTGTCTTGCTCAGTCCTCCAACTCCACCCACTCAGCCTGGCGACTAACTCCATTTTTTACTTGAAGGGAATTTAGAATATTGAGGGTGGGAAGGAGAACTTTGGGGGTGTCGCCAAGTTCCCGGTTTTCTGCTGGCTGTGGGGTGTGGGGCCAGCATCTAAGTTGGTGGGAACTGGCCCCTTATTGGGGCCTAGCGGAGATACAGGGGCTTTTTGGGGACCTGACCGTCTCTAAAGGGACTGGTGCCAATGGGTAGATTCTAATATTTTAGCCAGGTGCTGCGTGCAAGTCGTTTTACCTCTTTGAGACTTGTTTTCCTCAACTGATAAGAGGAAGAGGACAGAACTGTCCGCCTGGTGGAGGGTGCTAGGAGGGTATTAAAAGGTTAAGTGGGAAGGGCTGTGCACGGCGCCGCGTAGGGCCATCCTGGGTGTGGCTGTGGACCAGCTGGAAAGCGTGGGTGCGGATGCGGGGCGCGGGGCTGGGTGGCCGCCAGCTCGCCCAGGGGGTTGGCCCCAACTGCCCGGCCTGGGCTGCGGCTGCGTTTCGGATGCCCAGAAGGCGGCTCTGTGCAGAGAAGCGAACAACGCAGCCATTGACGCACCGGCTGGCTGCCCGCAGTCCCGCGCGGGGCGGGGGAGGCGAGCAGAGTGTGGGGCGGCTGCCACAAAGACGCGTGTCCTCGCGGCCTCAGCACAAGACGGTTGTTCCGCACCAGCCGGCGGCCGGCGCAGCTGTCAAGGCAGCTGAAGGAGGAGTCGGCCAAACCACCAGGAAACCAGCGCGCCGGGAAATGGGCAGGAGATGAGAGCCGCGGGGTGGCCCGGGCACACGCGGTCCTACCTGGGGCACTGCAGCCACGCTAGCGCGCCATTGTCCTGCAAGGATCCATGCCAGAGCAAAGGGCGTTCGGCGAAGTCGCTTGCAGACCCCTGTGTTCCCACGGCGGGGCGCAACTTCAGCTGGCCCTTGTTGCCTACTGGTGGAGCAGGAGGGGCGCCCCTTCCGGCTCACATCGGCTCCCTTCTCCTCTTCCCCGCCCCACGCTCTCATCAGCTGCCGTTTTTCATTCCTTACAAAGTGAGGGTCCACGTGGCTGCATCTGCTCCCAGCCGCGAGGCCCTCAGCCCACCCGCTCCCGGGCGCCCTCTCCCCCGCCCCCACGGGATCCCTTCGCTTCCCCTCCTCTGCGGTGTCCAGAGGGCACCTCGAGTTTGTCGCATGCAAAATGGATCTTGCTATCCTCAGCACCCTGCCCTGGATCAGAGGCATGCCGATTACTCTTTTGGAGAGGATTAAAGGAGGCAGCCTGGTTAGTGGTAGAGCCGGAGGAAGCAGGGA
>NW_027518353.1:14822-16038 GCF_023851605.1 Tamandua tetradactyla
TCCATTCTGCCGGACTATGTCTTTTGATTGAGAGTTTAATCCATTAACTTCAGTGTTATTACTGCATGGGTAGTACTTTCTTCTACTATTTTGCCTTCTGGATTTATGTCATATCTAATTTTCCTCTTTTTACCTTTACATAGTCTTCCTTTCTATACTCTTCTCCACACCTCTCTTTCTGTCTTCATATCTGTCCTAGTGCTCCCTTTAGTATTTCTTGCAGAGCTGGCTCTTGGTCACAAATTCTCTCGGTGATTTTTTGTCTGAAAATGTTTTAACTTCTCCCATTTTTGAAGGACAATTTGCTGAATATAGAATCCTTGGTTGGCAGTTTTTCTCTTTTAGTAATTTAAATATATCAGCCCACTGTCTCTTGCCTTCATGGTTTCTACTGAGAGATCTGCACATAGTCTTATTGAGCTTCCCTTGTATGTGATGGATTGCTTTTCTCTTGCTGCTTTCAAGATCCTCTCTTTCTCTTTGACCTCTGACATTCTGATTTGTAAGTGTCTTGGAGTATGTCTATTTGGATGTATTCTGTTTGGGGTATGCTGCACTTCTTGGATCTGTAATTTTAAGTCTTTCATGTTGAGAAATTTTCAGTGATAATTTTCTCCATTAGTTTTTCTCCTTCTTTTCCCTTCTCTTCTCCTTCTGGGATACCCACAACATGTATATTCGTGTGCTTCATGTTGTCATTCAATTCCCTGAGCGCCTGCTCATATTTGTCCCATTTTTTCCCCTATATTTTCTTTTTCTTGCCGGATTTCAGATGTTCCATCCTCCAGTTCACTAATCCTGTGTTCTGTCTCTCGAAATCTACCATTGTAGGTTTCCATTGTTTTTTTCATCTCTTCTACTTTGCCTTTCATTCCCATAAGTTCTGTGATTTGTTTTTTCAGACTTTCAATTTCTTCTTTTTGTTCTTTCCTTGCCTTCTTTATATCCTCCCTCAATTTGTTGATTTGGTTTTGATGAGGTTTTCCATATCTGTTCGTATATTCTGAATTAATTGTTTCAGCTCCTGCATGTCATTTGAATTGTTGGTTTGCTCCTTTGACTGGCCATGTCTTCAGTTTTCCTAGTGTGATTGGTTATTATTTGCTGGTGTCTAGGCATTTAATTACCTTAATTAGTTTATTCTGGAGATTGCTTTCACTTCTTTTACCTAGGGTTTTCTTGCTGGATGAATTTGTTGTCTGTCTGTTCTTTGACA
>NW_027518354.1:0-5608 GCF_023851605.1 Tamandua tetradactyla
ATGTAACTGTTTTTTATATTATATCTGATACCCCACCTGTCCTTTGGCTACTATTTGCATCACATATTTTTCCCATCATACTACTGTCTACCTACCTGTATTTTTTACCATAAAGTGAGACTCTTGCTGACAGTATGTAGTTGGTACATGTTTTATGCATTGTATTGATCGCTGCCATTTACTGGAGAGTTTAATCCATTTCCATTTAAAGTCATACTGATAATACAGGACTTTCCTCTCCCATTTTACTGTTTAGCTGTTGTCAATCTTTTCCTTTTTGTCTCTTATTTCCATTAAAACTTACTCTTAATATGTATTTCCTGTCTTGTGTCATTCCATATTGGGTGACTTCTTATTTTAATCTGAATACATCTTTCATCTATTTTCCTTGTGGTTATCATAGGGTTAACAAATTCTAAACATATAACAATTTTATTTGGCTTGATAAAATCTTAACTTCAATAGCATTCACATACATTCACATATATTTTTCCTATTTCCCTGTCTCCCCACCATTTTTTACAAAATAATAATCCCCCAAATTATTAATACCACAAATCACATACAAAACTGAGGAAGTAAATTCATCAAGGAAGACCTTAAATATTTAAATACATACAAGAATATTCTGAGCTCTTATAAATATGAGGGAATGACTGCTGTTATATTCTCTTCAAATGGCAAATGTGGCTCAAACTGAAAATAACTAGGTTTGGTCCTGATGGTGTTGTTACTAAGATGCTATAGTCAATGTTAGCTAGAGAAAAACTAAAATTAATGTTTTCATGTATGTGGACTGAATCTTTAAATATTCTTAATTTAATGTATAGATTCAATATAATTCTATATTTAATTTTAGTGAAAATTGACAAATGTGTTAATTGGATATACAAACTAATTAGAAAAGATAACACAAAGATATTCCTTAAACAGGCCAATGGCAGCTGCTTCTACTTCCTGTGATGGAGATAGTTTTTCATTTAAAACTTATGGAAAGGTAATACCTGGACATAACAGACAGCCCAGGGAAAGAGCTATATATTTTTGACTATTTGTATGACAATAAGGCATTATATAATTGTGGAGAATGTCCTATTTTTCCAGTAAAGTATGGAATCAACTGAATGTCCATGAAAAAATGAATACACTTAATATCAAGTAAACCCCATACTTAAAAATGAAATTTTGTTTTGTTCTAAAACATTTTAAAGGGAAAACTTGAAAGAGCATATAGGGGAATATCTTCTTTACTGCATAGTTTATTTGACAAAACATAAAAAAATAACCATAAAGATAAAGACTGATGAATATGACTATGTGGTAAGATATTATGAGTATATAAAGGCTTGAAAATAAGTTATAATTAAATTAAAATTTCTGAAGTATTTCATGACCAATGTACAACTCACAAAAAAACCTGATGGAGGAAAGATACATAAAATGGTATATATAAAATATTATATTTATCTTTCAAATTATGTATAATGTGATAAACCTTTTTTAAAGCTGTTATAGTACTCTTGCATTTCTACTTTGGATGTTTTAATCAGGAAAGGTTGCCATAATCTGTAAAATCTGTAAAAGGCTTTTTTGCATCTATTGAGGTGATTTTTTTCTTCCCCTTTGCTGTCTTTCTGTGATGCATTACATTGCTTGAGTTTTCAGTATTGAACAACCCTTGCATTGCTAGGTTAAAGATTATGTGTTTGTAGCAAATAATCTTTTTACTTTACTGTTGGAATTTGTTTGCTAAGAATTAGTTCAAAATTTTTTTCATTTATATTCTTAGGGAAATTGATCCTTTTTTTAATATGCCATATGGTGGGGGTTACATTTCATTTCATTTCATTCTTTTTTATGTGAATACCCTGTTATTGCAGCACCATTTTTAAATTTTTGTTTTTTCATTTTTTGTTTGTTTGCTTGTTCATTTGTTTTTGGGAAGTGCATGTGCTGGAAATTGAATCCATATCTCCCACATGGCAGGTGAGAAACTTCCACTGAACTATCCTTGCACCCACAAAATTGATCTTTAAATCCTTTTCTTCTGATGTCTTTCTCAGGCTTTGGTATTTGGGCAATAATGCTCTCATATAATGAATTTGGAAGAGTTCTTGTCCCATCATTTTCTTTTCAGAAGAGTTTGGAAAGGATTGATGTTAATTCACCAGTTAAATCATCTGGTCCTGGACTTTTACTGTGTGGAAGGTATTTGGTTATTGTTTCAAGCCTTCCACTTTTTATAGGGTTTTGAGATTTCCTATTTCTACTTGAGTCAATTAGCTTTTTTGTGTATTTGTACAAATTTTTCATTTTTTTTACTTATCTAATTTGTTAGCCAATTTTTATTAATATTGTCCTATAATTTCTTATTTCTTTAACATTTTTATTTATATCACAATACTCATTTCAGATTTTAGTTATTTGTGTTCATTCTCTTATTTTATTTTTCATTCCAGTTAAGTTTTGCAATTTTAGAGATTTTTTCAAAGAATCACTTTTTTTGATACTTTCATTTTCTTTATTTTCTATTTCATTATTCTCCAAAGTAACCTGTTTCCTTTCTTTTTATAACTTTGGGTTTGCTTTGCTCTTCATTTTCTACTTTGTCCAGATGTCATAGATATACATTGTCCCTCCTCTACCTTTGCTGCTTTTCATGAGTATGGTATACATGTCTTCATTTTCATTTTGTTACATGTACTTTTAATTTCCCTTGTAAGTTCTTCTTTAACCCATTGCTGATTGATTATGGGCTGTTTAATTTCCAAATGTTTGTAAGTATCTGCATTTCTTTTGTTATAGTTTCTTGCTTCACTCCAATGTGGTTGAGAAAGTTACATTGTCAAGTTTCAATATTTTAAATTTATTGAGACTTCTCTTTTTCCCTAAAAAAAAACCTTTATACTATAGAATATCCATATGAACTAGGAATAGAAGATACCTTTCTCAATATGTCTAAGATCATTTATGGAAAAACCCCAGGTAACATGCCACTCATTTGAACATCTTAAAGCCTTTCTCTTAAAATCGGTAACAATAACAGGGTGCCCATTGTCACTGCTACTATTCAATATTGTCCTACACGTTGTAGCCACAATATAGCCCACATGTTCTTGGGTAAGAACAAGATAAAAAGGGTACAAATTGATAAGGAATAAATAAAACTAATTTTAATCACAAACAACACTGTCTCATACATCGAAAATGCAAAGAAATGCATTAAAAACACTGGTGCTAATAAAGGATTTCAGCAAAGTGGCATGGAATAAGTCACCATGCCAAAATAAACTGCACATCTATAACTAGTAATGAATAACCTGAAGGTGATATTAGGTATTTACAATAGCATTATAAGGGATAAAATATGAAGAAATAATTTTAAGGAATAAAAAGCATGTATGCTGAAAACTCCAGAACACTTCTGAAAAAATAAAGACCTAAATATATGGCAAGACAACCTATACAATGGTTCTACAAATTCAACACAATCCCTGACAAAATTAGAGAGAGTTATTTTTTGCAGTAATAAAAAAGAAAACCTCCAGAATGATATGGACTGAAAAATGGCAAAGTCCATGGATTCTTTTGCTTGACATGCTCAATAACCAATTTCTGAGACACTGGGGTTTCAAAGAGGGAAAGAATTTATTACTACATTCATAGTAGGATAGCACATGGCCTATTGGTCCAAAATCTGTCTCACCACGTTTAGGGGGTTCAAGATTTTCAAACATTTTATTCAGGGGAGATGATGTCATTTTGAATAGCAAGTTCAAAGTAGAAAAGGAGGCAGTGCTATCATTTTCATTTCAATAGGAGAATACAAGTTGAAAGTAGGGGAGCCAAAGTTATCATTTCAGTGCTAAAGATGTGATCCAAAAGGGAAGGAGACAAGTTTTTTCAATAGCAGCATTTAACTAATAAGATTTACAAATGTCTGGGGTTAAACTAATTAATGGCTGATTTCATTAACATTAGGATCTTTACCCTACAAGAAAATGACCAGATAAAGGGCAAAACTGCTCTTACAGTCACAAAGTAAAAAGATAAGTGCTTTTACAATCATTTCAGATTTCAGGGCAGCCTAATTATAGTTTAGGGCTTTCAAATATTCCCCTTTGTCTACTCCAATAACACAGAAAGCATAAAGAGAATATTATTCAGTAATCAAAATCATCACTGAAATCCTAATTTCTTTGTTACAGCACAGAACAATCAAAAGAATTGTGAAAAAAAAAAATATGAAGAAATCACATTTTCAATTTCAAGTTGTACTACAAAGCCATAGTAATCCAAACAATGTGTTACTGGGCACAAATACTGACATATACCATTGTATCAGAATTTAAAATGTTGAATACATTGACAGATCTATGTTTAATTAATGGTTGACATGGGTATGAAATACATGTAATGGTAAAAGTACAGTCTCTTCAACAAGTGGGTAGGAAAACTTGATATCCACATGTAAAGGTTTGAAAGTAGATACCTACTTCATGTCTTTGAAAGTGAACTCAGCATGGATCAATAACCTAAGCAAAATCAAGGTGGATGAAGAACCTAAGTAAAAGGGCTGCATGTATCAAGCTCTTTACAGACTGAAGTCCTGTCAAATCCCCCATGTTCGGGGAACTACGATGCTCAGAGTGACTGATTTGGCATGGCTTCTATCTGTCTGCCAAAAAGAGAATATATATTATCGAGAAAGACAAAGTTAAATTAGACTTCTATATTATATTTCTCATTTAAAAAATTACAGATTTTTACTTAAATTATTTGATTCTGTATTTTAAAATATGTTTTACATTATGCCAAACGTCTTGGTCCTCCTCAGTAGTAACAAAATTGTTTGCTGCTTTTTTGATAATATGTGAGACTCAAAATAATAATGCTAGTGATATTACTGTAAGCATTGCTACTTAATATGATTTGACTTTTTTGTAATAATTTTGTCCTTACGATGGAAATATATACATAAAATATATGTAAAATATGTTATGTATACATTACATCTCACTATGGATGTGAGTTGGTCAAAGATTCTGGTTAATGATATTTGAAATAGTTTTACTGTTGAAGCTTATACCATTAACCTTGCCCTTTGAAGTAGTATTCATATTTACAGAAAAATATAATATTCTATTACCATATTTTAAATGAATGCATATTCTGTTTTTATGTCCCATTACATTATTCTGATATTTTCATTGACCTTTCCTCACTTGCTTTTACTCAATCTCAATTTGTACATTTTATAAAAGTAACCTTCAGGTATGTGGAGCCTCTCTATTTTGTGCTTTCTTTCAGTTGTTCATATATCTGCTCTATTCCTTTTTGTTCCATTTCTTGTTCCTTTAGATATGTTTTGCTGTATTTATTTTCCCTTGGTCACATAAATACCTCATTCTTTATAGTTTTTCCTCCATTTATTATATATATATATATATATATATATATATATATAAAATAATACTATATATTTTCTTCTAAGAACTCCTTACCTATATCACCTGAGATTTTAAAAATGAAATTGCTATGTGCCGGATGTAATTTCGGCCCCGTTCCTCTAGCTCTCTGCCTAGCAACATATTCAAGCTATTCCATT
>NW_027518354.1:5708-15966 GCF_023851605.1 Tamandua tetradactyla
CTGTAAAGAGCTTGATACATGCAGCCCTTTTACTTAGGTTCTTCATCCACCTTGATTTTGCTTAGGTTATTGATCCATGCTGAGTTCACTTTCAAAGACATGAAGTAGGTATCTACTTTCAAACCTTTACATGTGGATATCAAGTTTTCCTACCCACTTGTTGAAGAGACTGTACTTTTACCATTACATGTATTTCATACCCATGTCAACCATTAATTAAACATAGATCTGTCAATGTATTCAACATTTTAAATTCTGATACAATGGTATATGTCAGTATTTGTGCCTTACAGTAACACATTGTTTGGATTACTATGGCTTTGTAGTACAACTTGAAATTGAAAATGTGATTTCTTCATATTTGTTTTTTTTCACAATTCTTTTGATTGTTCTGTGCTGTAACAAAGAAATTAGGATTTCAGTGATGATTTTGATTACTGAATAATATTCTCTTTATGCTTTCTGTGTTATTGGAGTAGACAAAGGGGAATATTTGAAAGCCCTAAACTATAATTAGGCTGCCCTGAAATCTGAAATGATTGTAAAAGCACTTATCTTTTTACTTTGTGACTGTAAGAGCAGTTTTGCCCTTTATCTGGTCATTTTCTTGTAGGGTAAAGATCCTAATGTTAATGAAATCAGCCATTAATTAGTTTAACCCCAGACATTTGTAAATCTTATTAGTTAAATGCTGCTATTGAAAAAACTTGTCTCCTTCCCTTTTGGATCACATCTTTAGCACTGAAATGATAACTTTGGCTCCCCTACTTTCAACTTGTATTCTCCTATTGAAATGAAAATGATAGCACTGCCTCCTTTTCTACTTTGAACTTGCTATTCAAAATGACATCATCTCCCCTGAATAAAATGTTTGAAAATCTTGAACCCCCGAAGCGTGGTGAGACAGATTTTGGACCAATAGGCCATGTGCTATCCTACTATGAATGTAGTAATAAATTCTTTCCCTCTTTGAAACCCCAGTGTCTCAGAAATTGGTTATTGAGCATGTCAAGCAAAAGAATCCATGGACTTTGCCATTTTTCAGTCCATATCATTCTGGAGGTTTTCTTTTTTATTACTGCAAAAAATAACTCTCTCTAATTTTGTCAGGGATTGTGTTGAATTTGTAGAACCATTGTATAGGTTGTCTTGCCATATATTTAGGTCTTTATTATTTTCAGAAGTGTTCTGGAGTTTTCAGCATACATGCTTTTTATTCCTTAAAATTATTTCTTCATATTTTATCCCTTATAATGCTATTGTAAATACCTAATATCACCTTCAGGTTATTCATTACTAGTTATAGATGTGCAGTTTATTTTGGCATGGTGACTTATTCCATGCCACTTTGCTGAAATCCTTTATTAGCACCAGTGTTTTTAATGCATTTCTTTGCATTTTCGATGTATGAGACAGTGTTGTTTGTGATTAAAATTAGTTTTATTTATTCCTTATCAATTTGTACCCTTTTTCTCTTGTTCTTACCCAAGAACATGTGGGCTATATTGTGGCTACAACGTGTAGGACAATATTGAATAGTAGCAGTGACAATGGGCACCCTGTTATTGTTACCGATTTTAAGAGAAAGGCTTTAAGATGTTCAAATGAGTGACATGTTACCTGGGGGTTTTCCATAAATGATCTTAGACATATTGAGAAAGGTATCTTCTATTCCTAGTTCATATGGATATTCTATAGTATAAAGGTTTTTTTTTAGGGAAAAAGAGAAGTCTCAATAAATTTAAAATATTGAAACTTGACAATGTAACTTTCTCAACCACATTGGAGTGAAGCAAGAAACTATAACAAAAGAAATGCAGATACTCACAAACATTTGGAAATTAAACAGCCCATAATCAATCAGCAATGGGTTAAAGAAGAACTTACAAGGGAAATTAAAAAGTACATGTAACAAAATGAAAATGAAGACATGTATACCATACCTCATGAAAAGCAGCAAAGGTAGAGGCAGAGGACAATGTATATCTATGACATCTGGACAAAGTAGAAAATGAAGAGCAAAGCAAACCCAAAGTTATAAAAAGAAAGGAAACAGGTTACTTTGGAGAATAATGAAATAGAAAATAAAGAAAATGAAAGTATCAAAAAAAGTGATTCTTTGAAAAAATCTCTAAAATTGCAAAACTTAACTGGAATGAAAAATAAAATAAGAGAATGAACACAAATAACTAAAATCTGAAATGAGTATTGTGATATAAATAAAAATGTTAAAGAAATAAGAAGAATTATAGGACAATATTAATAAAAATTGGCTAACAAATTAGATAAATAAAAAAAATGAAAAATTTGTACAAATACACAAAAAAGCTAATTGACTCAAGTAGAAATAGGAAATCTCAAAACCCTATAAAAAGTGGAAGGCTTGAAACAATAACCAAATACCTTCCACACAGTAAAAGTCCAGGACCAGATGATTTAACTGGTGAATTAACATCAATCCTTTCCAAACTCTTCTGAAAAGAAAATGATGGGACAAGAACTCTTCCAAATTCATTATATGAGAGCATTATTGCCCAAATACCAAAGCCTGAGAAAGACATCAGAAGAAAAGGATTTAAAGATCAATTTTGTGGGTGCAAGGATAGTTCAGTGGAAGTTTCTCACCTGCCATGTGGGAGATATGGATTCAATTTCCAGCACATGCACTTCCCAAAAACAAATGAACAAGCAAACAAACAAAAAATGAAAAAACAAAAATTTAAAACTGGTGCTGCAATAACAGGGTATTCACATAAAAAAGAATGAAATGAAATGAAATGTAACCCCCACCATATGGCATATTAAAAAAAGGATCAATTTCCCTAAGAATATAAATGAAAAAAATTTTGAACTAATTCTTAGCAAACAAATTCCAACAGTAAAGTAAAAAGATTATTTGCTACAAACACATAATCTTTAACCTAGCAATGCAAGGGTTGTTCAATACTGAAAACTCAAGCAATGTAATGCATCACAGAAAGACAGCAAAGGGGAAGAAAAAAATCACCTCAATAGATGCAAAAAAGCCTTTTACAGATTTTACAGATTATGGCAACCTTTCCTGATTAAAACATCCAGAAAGTAGAAATGCAAGAGTACTATAACAGCTTTAAAAAAGGTTTATCACATTATACATAATTTGAAAGATAAATATAATATTTTATATATACCATTTTATGTATCTTTCCTCCATCAGGTTTTTTTGTGAGTTGTACATTGGTCATGAAATACTTCAGAAATTTTAATTTAATTATAACTTATTTTCAAGCCTTTATATACTCATAATATCTTACCACATAGTCATATTCATCAGTCTTTATCTTTATGGTTAATTTTTTTATGTTTTGTCAAATAAACTATGCAGTAAAGAAGATATTCCCCTATATGCTCTTTCAAGTTTTCCCTTTAAAATGTTTTAGAACAAAACAAAATTTCATTTTTAAGTATGGGGTTTACTTGATATTAAGTGTATTCATTTTTTCATGGACATTCAGTTGATTCCATACTTTACTGGAAAAATAGGACATTCTCCACAATTATATAATGCCTTATTGTCATACAAATAGTCAAAAATATATAGCTCTTTCCCTGGGCTGTCTGTTATGTCCAGGTATTACCTTTCCATGAGTTTTAAATGAAAAGCTATCTCCATCACAGGAAGTAGAAGCAGCTGCCATTGGCCTGTTTAAGGAATATCTTTGTGTTATCTTTTCTAATTAGTTTGTATATCCAATTAACACATTTGTCAATTTTCACTAAAATTAAATATAGAATTATATTGAATCTATACATTAAATTAAGAATATTTAAAGATTCAGTCCACATACATGAAAACATTAATTTTAGTTTTTCTCTAGCTAACATTGACTATAGCATTTAGTAACAACACCATCAGGACCAAACCTAGTTATTTTCAGTTTGAGCCACATTTGCCATTTGAAGAGAATATAACAGCAGTCATTCCCTCATATTTATAAGAGCTCAGAATATTCTTGTATGTATTTAAATATTTAAGGTCTTCCTTGATGAATTTACTTCCTCAGTTTTGTATGTGATTTGTGGTATTAATAATCTTGGGGGATTATTATTTTGTAAAAAATGGTGGGGAGACAGGGAAATAGGAAAAATATATGTGAATGTATGTGAATGCTATTGAAGTTAAGATTTTATCAAGCCAAATAAAATTGTTATATGTTTAGAATTTGTTAACCCTATGATAACCACAAGGAAAATAGATGAAAGATGTATTCAGATTAAAATAAGAAGTCACCCAATATGGAATGACACAAGACAGGAAATACATATTAAGAGTAAGTTTTAATGGAAATAAGAGACAAAAAAGAAAAGATTGACAACAGCTAAACAGTAAAATGGGAGAGGAAAGTCCTGTATTATCAGTATGACTTTAAATGGAAATGGATTAAACTCTCCAGTAAATGGCAGCGATCAATACAATGCATAAAACATGTACCAACTACATACTGTCAGCAAGAGTCTCACTTTATGGTAAAAAATACAGGTAGGTAGACAGTAGTATGATGGGAAAAATATGTGATGCAAATAGTAGCCAAAGGACAGGTGGGGTATCAATCAGATATAATATAAAAAACAGTTGCATGGAACACAGTTGGTCAAAACATCCTGCTTAAGGGTGCATCCTGATTAAGTCCAGTGGTTAGAATGCCCACCTTCCAAGCGGGAGACTCAGATTTGATTCCTGGACCATGCACCCAAACAAACAAGCAAACAAAAAACCCATCCTGATTGAAAAGTCAATTCAACAGAAAGATGTAGCAATTATAAATATGTGTGGACCTATTATCAGACATCCAAAATATCAGAAATAAATGCTGACTTATTTTAAGTGAGAAATTGACAGTGCTACACTAATAATATGAGATTTTAGTAGAATGTTCTCAATAATAAATAGAACATTAAACTAGAAAATCAGTAAGTAAGAACTGAACTTGAATGTACCCTAAACCAACTGTACTAATAGAAATATGTAAAAGACTACACTAAAGAAAAACAGAATACATATTTTTTTTGAGTGATCGGAAATCTTTCTCCAAGATAGATCATTTGTTACATCATGAAAAAGTCTCAAGGGTACATGGGTGGTTCAGTGATAGAATGCTCACCTTGCAACTGGGAAACCCAGGTTTGATTCCCAGACCATACACTCCCCCCAAGAAAAAAGAAAAAAAAGTCTCAAGAAATTAAAAATAAAATGTATATTCTACAACCACAAGGGAATGAAGCTAGAAATCAATAGAGAGAAACTGGGAAAACTCATAAATATGTGGAAATTAAACAACCAAATCTTAAATGACCAATGGGTTAAAGAGGAAAACAGAAGAGAAATTAAGAAATATCTTCAGGCAAGTATAAATGAAAATGCAACATACAAAAATTTATGGGATACATCAAAGACAGTGCTGAGATTTAAATTTATAGCACTAAATGTTTACATTAAAAATGAAGAATTTCATATCTGAGACCTAACTTAAAACTGGAAGAAGTAAAGAAAGAAGGGTAATTGAAATCCAAAGCAAATAAGGAAGCCAATGACAAAAACAAAAGTGGGAATAAATGAAAGAAAAAGGAAATGATAATCACTAATAAAATTTCATTCTTTAAAAGAGCTAATGAAATTGACAAACAACAGCTAAATTAACAAAGAAAAGAGAGAGACTAGAAAGAGCAAAAACAGAAATAAAAACATGGATGTTACTATCAACACAACAGAAATAAAAATATATAAATAGATTTTATGAACAACTGAATGCCAATAAATTAGATACACTAGTTGACATGAACAGATATGGCAAAAGCAAAAGCAACCTGCATGTTCTCAACAAGGAAGAGATGATCTCAACCAGCCAGTCACTAGTAAAGAGATTGAATCAGTATTCAAAACCTCCCAGTGCTGGCTTGAACTGATGGATGTACCCTAGAAAAGCCATGTTTTAATCCTAATCCCATTTTATAAAGGCAGCTGTTTCTTCTAATCCCTATTCAGCATTACCACATAGTCCTATTCATCAGTCTTTCTCTTTATGGTTAGTGTTTTTATATTTTGTCAAATAAACTATGTAGTAAAGAAGATATTCCCCTACATGCTTTTTCAAATTTTCCCTTTAAAATGTTTTAGAACAAAACTAAATTTCATTTTTAGGTATGGGGTTTACTTGAAACATTTGAAGTTTCAAATTTGAAACATTTGAAACTATAATCAGAGCATCTCCCTGAAGATGTGATTTAATCAGGAATGGTTGTTAAGCTGGATTAGGTAGAGACATGTCTCCACCCATTTGGCTGTGTCTTGATTAGTTTCTGAAGTCCTATAAAAGAGGAGACATTTTGGAGAATGAGAGATTCAGAGAGAGAAGGGCAAAATGACATAGCCATGAGAAGCGGAATTCACCAGCCAGCGACCTTTGGAGATGAAGAAGGAAGCTCCCAGGGAGCTTCATGAAACAGAAAGCCAGGAGAAGAAGCTAGTAGATGATGCCATGTCTGCCATGTGCCCTTCCAGATGAGAGAGGAACCCTGACTGTGTTCACCATGTGCCTTCTCACTTGAGAGAGAAACCCTGAACTTCATCAGCCTTCTTGAACCAAGGTATTTTATCCTGTGTAGGAGATAGGATTAAAATAAGACCTGCAGAACTACTTGGGAGCAGATGGCATTAGGGTGATGTTGGCAGTAAACTGTGGAGATTGTAATCTGATTTATGCTATCTGATTTATGTAAGACAGTCTGGGAGGGAGAGAATGTTTGTTTACCCCCAAATGGTTATCTTAAGTATGAAGGAAGAGCACTGAAAGATAACTACTCTGTTCCCTTAGGAAATGCATGCATGCCTTTTGTCACCCTGCAGTATATAAGCAGGATCTGGTTAAGAATAAAGTTGTCTGTTGTCTGTTATCTCTGATCTTCAGACCCCCTGATCCCGTCTCTTTTCTCATCATTCCTTAATATCCTTCGAGCTCCTGTCCCATAGGAAGCAACAATCCTGGATGCCTTTGATTGGACATTTCTATAGACTTGTAATTGGGACATTTTCTCAGCCTTAGAACTGTAACCTAGCAACTCATTAAATTCCTCTTTTTAAAAACCATTCCATTTCTGGTACATTGCATTCTGGAAGCTAGCAAACTAGAACACTTCTCAACAAAGAAAAGTCCAGGAACAGAGTTTCACATGGAAATTCTTACAAACTTTCCATGAAGACATAACTCTAATTCTGTTCAAAATCTTCCAAAAGAGTTGAAGAGGAGGGAACACTCGCTAACTCGTTCTATAAGTCCAATATCATCCTCAAACCAAAGCTGGATAAAGATGCCACAAGAAAATGAAACTATAGACTAATATCACTTATGAATATAGATACAAAAATCCTTAACAAAATAATAGTAAACCATGTCTAACAGCATATTAAAATATTTTAATGCCATGACCAAGTGGGACTTTCTCCTAGTATGCAAGGTTGACTCAATGTAAAAATTTCAATTAATGTAATACAACACATTAAGCAGAACAGAGGAAAATAAACATAACCCCAATTGATACAGAAAAAGCATTTGCCAATATACATATTCTTTTTTGATAAAAGTACTTAGTACACAGGAATTAGCAATAAACTTCCTGAACATCATAAAAGATATATATGAAAACACCATAGTTAATATCCTATGTAATGGTAAAAGGCTGAAAGATTTCCCTCTAAGTTCAGGAATAAGATAAATCAACACTGTTATTCAACATTCTACTGGAAGTTCTTGCAAAAGAAATTAGGCAATATACTGAGATAAAAGTCATTCAAATTGGAAAGGAAGAAGGGAAACTTTCATTAATCACATAAGATGTGATTCTGTGTACTGAAAATCCTGAAATATCCATAATGAAGTCCTAGAACTAATAAATGAATTCAGCAAAGTGGCACTGTACAAGATCAATACCTAACAATTATTAGTGTTTCTCTACACAAGAAATGAGCAATTGGATCAAGATCAAGGGAAAAAATCCATAATATTGCAACTAAAAGAATCCAATATCTTGAAATAAATATAACCAAGAATGTAAAGGACTTGTACACAGTAATCTACAAAATTCTGCTAAAAGAAATTAAAGAAGACCTAAATAAATGGAAAGAAATTCTTTGTTCATGCATTGTAATACTAAATTTCATTAAGATGTAAACATAGCCCAGAGCAATTAATTGATTCAATGCAATCCCAATAAAAGTTCCAACAACCCCTTTACAGAAATGGAAAAGTCAGTCATCAAATGCATATAGAATGGAAAGTGGCCACAAAAGTAAAGCCATCTTGAAAAAGAAAAATGATGCTGGAGAACTAACATTTCCTGATCATAAATTGTATTATAAAACCACAGTAATCAAAACAGAAGATACTGACACAAGGATAGACAAATAGACCAATGCAATGAAATTGAGAGGTCTGAAATCAGCCCTTACATTTATGGCCAACATAATTTTGACAAGGTGACAAAGACCACTGAATAAGAAAAGAATAGTCCCTTCGATAACTTGTACATTAAAACTAGATCTCCATTTTCAGATAAAAAGGACTTCTACATCACACCATACAAAAGTTCAATTCAAAATGAAGGAAAGACCTAAATATGAGCTATTACCCATCAAACTCATAGAAAGAATTATGGATTACCAGGGAATGGGGTGGGGATAGGGAATGGGAAACTGAGGCTTAAAATGTACATGTTTCCTGTTTGAAATGATGCATATATTTTGTTAATGTGTGGTAGTGACAGTAGCATAATATTTTGGATGCAATTAACACCACTGATTAAAGGGGGAAATGCTAGATTATATATATATGGTGTGCTGGTTTGAAAGGATTTATGTACCCTAGAAAGCCATGTTGTAATCCTAATCCGATTTTGCAAAGGCAGCCATTTATTCTAATCCCTATTGAGTACTGTATGTTGGAAACATTAATTAGATTATCTCCATGGAGGAACAGACCTGGTGAGTAGCTGAGCTGAGGTGTGAGCCCCACTGCAGGGGACTCCAAAGCCCCTACTCTTTCCTCGGTGTCACGGCCTCTTTAGCATCACCTCACTCAAGTCCAGCCTATGAGCAATGATGTGGTTGGGCAAGGTAAGACTGACCTGGAGTAGAGAAGCAACTTGTCCTGTGTGATTTCAAGATTGTACTATTTACAGGCACAGCAAGCAATTACCACCCAGTGTGGCGGGAGGAGAGACTTTGCTGTTTTCCTTTCTGTGGTGGGGAGGGTGTGGTAGAGCATAGAGGTATGGGGTAGGGGGGGAGCGGGAGGACATTTAAGAAGGAAAGGAAACTTCCTCTGCTGCAGTTGAGCAGATATAAGAGGTACACCCGCCCAGTCATTCCCCTGGGCATGTGTGTGTCAGGGGTAGGTGGGAGGTGGCAGGAGAAGCAGAGAAGAAGGGGTGGGGATAGGGTTGTTTAAGGAAACAAGCATTTACATATGTAAATCTAGTAATTACATACCTACACATACATCTATCGGTAGTTAGACACCTAACTATCCATTTGCACACACAATTACCCAATTTGTATGGGTTCGTAATAGAAAAGGGCAATAGGCAAGCACACCTGTGGGACTGGCTTCAGAATATATGGTTAATCCTCTAATTTGGAAGGGAGGAAATTAAAGTCCTTGAAAGAAAGGTCTGGGACCGTCGACTATGTGGGTGCCCAAAGGTGTCCTCCTGCGTGTGTTAAAATT
This sequence comes from Tamandua tetradactyla, assembly GCF_023851605.1. NCBI lineage: Eukaryota > Metazoa > Chordata > Mammalia > Pilosa > Myrmecophagidae > Tamandua > Tamandua tetradactyla. The sequence continues at coordinate 15,467 of NW_027518354.1, forward strand.
ACTCCTGTGCTAACTTAATTCAAGGTTACTGAGCCCTGTTTCCTGACTGTGCAGCTGCCATTTTCTCATGTGCCTTTGCCCTTCCCTAGCCTGGCACCTCCTCTGTGCCCCCAGCTCACCTGAAAGACCTCACCTCTGAACCAAAGGCTGCTCTCCCACACGGCTTCACATCTGTTTGCTCTCCATCTCCTTCACCATGGACAACGGGGCTTCCATGCTGCCCACAGGACCTCCCAGACAAGACCTCACCTTGCATAATGGCTGTCTGCTCCCTTTCAGATAAAGACAAAACCCTTAACATGCCCACCAGGGCCTCACGGTCTCGCGACAATCTATCTCTCCAACGCACCGCCCAACTTCCCCTCACTCTCTGCCTGCGGCCCCAGTGCCCACCTTTCAATCCTCTTATTCTTCCAGAGGGGCCTTTCCACTTACTCTTCCCTCTGCCTGGAACACTCTCCCCGAGATTCCAAAGACTGACCAGATCTAAGTCCTGATTA
>NW_027518355.1:0-15746 GCF_023851605.1 Tamandua tetradactyla
GTTCAAAGGCAAAAATCCTCCTCTGGCTCTGAAACCTAGAACAAATTATTTGTTACCAATATACAAAGGAAGGGCAATCATATGATACATATTTCCACTGCCATAGGGAGAAACTGGAAAGAACACAGAGGTCACTGGACACATACACTTACAAAAATCTGCAGGGTGAACTCCATTGGATATCAAAGGCTGAGAGTCATTTGTCCTCAGGAATTTAAAGAATAGTAATCTCATCCTTTCCAAGGGCCAATGCAATGGCCTTGCTCTCTCCAAACACTGGCATGGAGTATGCACGCAACCTTGAGGAACATTGAGGAGATGATCTTTTTCTCAGCTCCAACCTTTCCATACCTTAGGGATCTGGGCTCTCTGCCATCTCTGGGATACATGATCAACCCTTTCAGAACAAGGGAGTGGTAGCCAGGCTTCTCACAATCCCTAGTTTATGCACTCCAACCTCTCCAAGGTCTGAGGTGGCATAACTCTTCCTGAATACTGAAGTGGAAGGCCCATCCTCTACCTTTTTGGGGTAAACTCACCCTTTCTATGCATATTTGGGTCTGCTTTCCTGGCCCTAGGTTTCCTAGCTCCAGATCTTAGCTTCCAAAGTTATTTTTATTCACTTTGTCCCTTTTCTCCTTTAGTCCAGACTGGCAGCATTTCCATTTATACAGATCCCACAAAACTCTTGTTGGTTTTCTATGTAGTAGGCTGAGATCATGCCCATCAGAGCAAAGGATTTTCCACAAATCTTTCCTGAATAACTCCATCTCAATTCCTCACCTGCTGTATAATGGCTAACTGCTTCCATGTTTGGATACATCCTCACATGGGACCTTATTCAATGGGGTCTTACTTTCTGGAAGCCCAGTATTTTCCAGAACATCAATTTCTGTTTTCTTTGTACCTATGTATTCAGTACTCAACTTATCTCTTTCCTCTCATATTTCACTATAAGCTTCAAGGAAAAATCAGACTGTATTTTCCACATATAGTTTGGAAATTTCTTCTGCTAAATATCCAAGTTCATCACTCCAAATTCTGCCTTTCACCTACAAAGAATGCCTTCCTTCTTGTTTGGATTGAAACATTCATCATTTCTGTCTAAAGCTTCATTGGAATTATCTTTAGTGGTATCACATTTCTATCAATGGTCTCTTCAAAGCATTTTAGGCCTTCTCTATCAAGCACCTCAAAATTTTTACAGAATCTTCCCCTTATCCATTTAAAAAGCTGTTCCAACATGTTTGGTAATTGCAAATCACAGCACCCCCCTTTCCTGGTACCAAAAGCAATATAGCAGAGCCAAAATGGCTTTTTTAAAGGGAAATTTAATGTTACAAGTCTACAGCTTTCAAGAAATAGAAGTGCCCAAATTAAGGCAACAAAAAGAGGTTACCTGCACTCAAGAAGGACTGATTAGTCTGGAATACCTCCATCAGCTGGGAAGTCCTGTGGCTGGAATATTTGGTTTCCTTCCTCCTGGGCAAAACTGCTTTCAGTTTCTGTCCATGTGGGGCTTCCTCATTTTGCTTTTCTGGGTCTGGCTTTCATCTCTTGGCTTTCTTTGGCACTCTCCAGTTTCTGGCTTGTTTAACATCTCATGGCTATGTCTACTGGGCTCCAAGCTTCTCCAAACATCTGTGCCTCTATTTTATGAAGCAACTGTTATCCAAGCAACTATGTATGCTCTCTCTGTAGGCTCTGAAGTTTTTGTAATTTCTGTCATCTCTGATTCTCTCCAAAATGTTTCCTCTTTTAAAGGATTCAAATCTACTTCAAGGTCCACCTGGTATAGGTGGGGTCACATCTCTATCTACTCAAAGGTCACACCCAGAACTGGGCGTGACCCACAATGGAGATAATCTAATCAAGTTTCCATCCTACATTACTGAATTAGTTATTAAAATAGCTGCTCTCACTAGACTGAATCAGGATTAAAACATGGCTTTTCTGGGGCATAGTATTTTCAAACTAGCACATCCCCTTTATAAAAACCATTCCATCTTGGTATTTGCATTCTGGCAGGATTAGTAAACTAAAATAGCATTTATCTGTTTTTATGTCTAAGAACAAACTTTTCTTTTAATTGAACATCATAAGTTCTCAGTAGGTTTGTTGTATGAGTTTTCATATCTCAGAATGGTATTACCAAATTATCTAATAAAACTTCTTAAAGAGTTCTGTTAAAACTGACTTAAATGAATAACTGTGTTAGTTTCAGGTGTCAACTTGGAAAAGTGATGACACCCCATTATTCTGTTACTGTAGACTTAAACCATCAGTATCTGAAATTCATTAATGGCTGATTTCATTTGCCATTGGCTAAGGGCAGTGCTTCCACAATGAGTGAGGATTAATTTAATTAGCTGGAAGCTTAAAAGAAAGAGCACTCAGCAGGTCAAGATACCTCATCTCAGCACTTACAATTCAGCCCCTATGTTTGGAGACACAGTAAGGAATAACCCCAGGAAAACCCCTGGAACCCAGAAGCCAGGAGAGAAGGCCAGCAGATATCACTATGTGCCTTCCATATAACAGAGAACCTCCGATGAAAGCTAGCTGCCTTTCCTCAGAAGAACTATAAATTTTTAACCAAATAAATCCCTGTATTAAAGACTGATCCATCTCTGATGTGTTGCATTTGCAGCTTTCACAAACTAAAACAATAACACCTATAAAAAGTAATCCTAATTAAGTTGCAGAAATTAATGAAAGCAAACTTATAATATTTCCAATAGAAAAAAGTATACTCATTGAACCAAATCCAAGTATTTGAAGAAAATTAAAAGTTTCCATACTTCAGATAAACCTTTGGCTAATGGACTACTATTATTTAAATAAAAATAGCTATGTCTTTGCAATTATGAATGTAAGTAAAAACCATATAATTTTATTCTACATTGGCATTTTTATACAGGAGTACTGATCAAGTAAACTAGCATTATAACTACTAGATATTTAAGATGATGAACAATGTATATTTGTATTGAAATAATAATTATGCTTTGAAGGATGTTAACTTGATTACCCCAAAAGTATGTTCTTTCCAAATGCAAAATACATTCATTCCATAGCAATGTCTGAAAACCTTAAACCATTTCAGTAACAATACAAATAAAATTCAATGTCAAAGTTATTTCAGATAGCTTTACATAAGGCATGCAAGATATGTTTTGTTAAAAGAAAAGAAAGCATTTTTTTTTAAGTAAAAGAACTGGTTTTGCAGAATGAGAAGCAGGAATATTTAGTACCATGTGAATGGAAATAGAAAGTTGAATTCAGAAAAGATATGTTATTTTACCTGGTTAAGAGTGGTTAGGATTCAAACAGATTGTAAGATTTTTAAGGATTTTCTTTTCAGACAGTACAGTCACACAAAAGAATAATTTGTTTTTTAATATAAGATGACAGTTTACTTGGATTATTGGAGTGTTTTTAATTAGAGATTTAAAATTTTTTTCACTCTTAAAGAGCTCCAGCAAGCAACCTCAACTTTAATGGGTGGAGAAATGTCTCCATGGAAACCATCTAATCAAAGCCACCCACAGCTAGGTGGGTCACATCTCCATGGAAACAATAAAAGGGATTTACCCAGCAATATTGAATGAAGATTAAAGGACATGGCCTTTCTAGGGGCTAAAAACTGTAAACTGACACATTCCATTGATCACCCCAAAAGTATGTTCTTTCCAAATGCAAAATACATTCATTCCATAACAATGTCTGAAAATCTTAAACCATTTCAGTAACAATACAAATAAAATTCAATGTCAAAAACATTACACTCTTATCAAAGTCAACTACAGGTATGGTCTGTCCTAAGGCAAAATTTTCCTCTGGCTCTGGACCTATAAAACTCAGAACAAGTTATTTGCTGCCAACATAAAAGGAGGAACAGTCATGGGATACATATTCCCATTTCCACATGGATGAAGTGGAAGGAACAGGGACACTGGACCCAAATAGTTTCAAAACACCTGCAGGGCAAACTCCATTAAGTTTCAAGGTCTGAGAGTCATTTGTCCTCAGGGCTTAAGAAAGCAACAGTCTCACCATTTCCAAGGGCCTACACAGTGGTCCATCTCTCTTTGAATGCAAATTTGGGGGACACTGGGGAGACCACCTTTTTCTCAGCTCCACCCTTTCCAAATATTGGGGCTGCCTCAGGGCTCTCTGCCATCACTCAACCCCTCCAGAACAATGCAGTGACAGCCAGGTTCTCCCATTCCACAAGGAATGTGCTCCTCCCTGTCCAGGGCTTGGAGTACAACTCTTCCCAAACAGTGAAGTGGAAGCCCTATGTGCCTCCAGGGCAAACTCACTTTCTCAAAGTATTTCAGGGGTCCACTCTCCTGGCACAAGGTTTCCTGACTTCAGACCTTAGCTTCCATGGTTCTGTCTTTGAAGTTATTTTTCCTTCAATGTTTCCTTTTCTCCCTTCTTAGTCCAGAAGGGGACTTTCTGGAAGCCCAAATTTTCCAGACCATCAATTTCTGGTTTCTTTATATCCAAGAGTTCAGTTATCAACTTACTTCTTTCCTGTCACATTTTGCTATATGCTGCAAGGAGAAACCAGGCTAACATTTCCACATTTAATTTATAAATCTCCTGCTAAATATCCAAGTTCATGGCTTTTGAAATCTGCCTTCCATCTAAGACCAGTGGTCCATTTTGATAAATTCTCTGCAACTTTAAAACAATGATCACCATCTTCAGTTTGCAATTATATGTGATTCATTTCTAAGGCCTTATCAAAGGTATCTTTAGAGTCCATATTTCTAACAACAGTCTCCTCAAAGCACTCTAGATGTTCTCTATCAAGCTCCTCATAACTTTTCCAGAATCTTTCCTTTATGCATTTAAAAGCCATTACAACATGTTTGGTATCTGCAAATCACAGCAGCACCCCATTTCTATAGTTTGTAAGCTGCCAGAATACAATATACCAGAAATGGAATGGCTTTATAAGGGGAATTTCTTAAGTTGCAAGATTACAGTTCTAAAGCTGTGAAAATGTCCAAATTAAGTAAGACTATAAAAATGCCCAAATTAGGGCATCCAGGGAATGATACCTTGGTTCAGGAATGCCAATGATGTTCAGGGCTTCTTTCCCAGCTGGGAAGACACATGGCAATATCTGCTAGCTTTCTCTCCTCAGTTCATAAAGCTTCTCTGCAGCATTTTCCTTTGCTCCAGAGGTCTCTGGCTGCATGGAATCCATTGGTTCTGGTGGCTCTAATGCTTTTTCCAAAATGGTTCCCTCTTGAGGTTGCAAGGGTAGTTCACTGGTAGAATTCTCACCTGCCATGCAGGAGGCCAGGTTCAGGTTCCAGTCCCTGCACTTCCCAAAAACAAACAAAAATTTAAAAAATTGTGCTGTAATAATGGGACACTCACTAAGACAAAGAATGAAATGTTCCCCTGCCATATAACATACAAAAAGCAAAAATAAATAAAATGATTCCCTCTTAGAGGTCTCCAGTAAGAAACCCCATCTTGAATGGGTGGAGACACATCTCCATGGAAACAATCTAATCAAAGATTTCCACCCACAATTACATGGGTCACATCTCCATGAAAACAATAGAAAGGATTCCCTTCAGCAATACTGAATAAGGATTAAAGGACATGAATTCCTGGGATACATAATGGCTTTAAACTGGCACAAAAATTAAGTGAGGATACTGCAAGACATGGATTTTTTTTTCTGGACATTACCCATGATGTTTAATGGATAGAAGCGGCCATAGGGTACAGTGACTAAGAAGCAGAAATGTGAAACTGTGGTGTATACAGAGTTGGAATACTATGTGGCTACAGAAAGGAATGAAGTTGTGAGGCCTGTAATGAGGTGAATGAAATTTGGAAATGCTGTGAAAAATACCAAAGAAAATTGGACAGATATTGTAGGGTATCTTTAGAAAATACTTGTCAGAAAATTAGGGCCTCAATTGAAAGCTCTTACAGAAGTCACATTTCTGCCTGTGCTGTGTCATTTCTAGATTTTGAGATCCTGTGCTATACATGTATAACTTGATATTTTCCTGGAACTCTGTATACCTGTGTGACCCCTGAGACTCAGAGTTGGAGTTTTGCAGCTCTGAAGTCAACATTGCTACATACAACTGTTAAACCAAAAAAGATCAGGTCTCATTTATTGATAATAATGAAGCTGATCTGGTTGGGACTAAGGTATATCAAAATACAAGGTAAAAGATGATATTGTCTGTACTTCAAAACTTCACCTACTGTATGAGACCAAAGGAAGAGATCTTTATTTTGTCCAAAACCAAATTATCTGAGCACTTCCTTTAATGCAACCAGTCTGGGTAGTTCATTTAAACACCCCAAACACATGGCACAAAATGGGAACAAGGGTTCATAATTCTGTATAGCTTAATGTAATTCCCAGATACATCCCGAAATATGTAGGTCAGATAATCAGAAATTATTACAAAGTCCCTTGAGGGGCTGGAAAACAATATGAAACTATTAAAATTTCCCACCTGGGAAATCCCTGATACTCTCTCAAATATTTAATGACTCCCAAGTTAAAAGCAGCTAAGCCTACCTATAATTATCATAAGAGTTACTTCCAGAGAAACTCTTTTGTGCTCACATGTGGCCTCTCTCACTAACCAACTCCATAAGTAAAATCATTACCATCCCCCCTACATAGGGCATGACATCCAGGGATATGGCTCTCCCTGACAATGTGGGCATTACTCCCAGGGATGAACCTCGCCCTGGCACCATGGAATCAACAATACCTTCATGACCAAAAGGGGGAAAAGAACTGTAACAGAAGGAAGTATCAGTGGCTGAAAGAGTTCAAATAGGGTTGAGAGGCTATTCTGGAATCTACTCTTATGCAAGCTTAAGCTAGAGATTGTTAATTTTTGTGGTTTGCCAAACCCCAACCAACATCATTGCTGTTAACCCTAAAGAATACCCAGGACAATATCTGAAATTTTACAGAAGTTTCACATGTTAAGTTTAGTTTCCATAAACCTAAAACCTGCAAATAGTTCCTAAGGAAAATAGGTTTCAAAACCCAAAGTTGCCAGTCTCTCCAAGAACATCAACAAGTTCCATCCCCTCCCCCATACTGTTGATAACCCTTTCACCATGAAAAAAATTAGAACCTGCATTACCCAAATATCCTGAAAGGTTGAGAGGAGGAGTTATAACAAATCGGTATGACTACTGAATCATTATATTGATTGATGTTTTGTTTCCAGTGTCTGGGAGCAGCTAAAAAAAACTTCACAGAACTAAAACCCATATCAAACTTTGAAACATGTTTTATAACTATTTGTTAAAATGTACTTTAAATACATGGCTTTTCTATTATATTTCACAACAAAAAATGTTTTAAAAAATTGTAGGGAAAAAAAATGTCCACTTTCCAGTTTAAGAATCTGGCTATGAGATTCACAAGACAAGTAAACTTCCACCAACTCCTTATTTGTATTCCCAATATCACAAATCCTCAGTTACTAAAGGCAAATGATGGAATTCATAGTAACCTGTCTATAAAAAGTATCACCTTGGCTATAGTTAAAGTTGTTCTTTCAAGCTATCCTTTCACTTGAGGATGTTTTTGATAAGGTATTTGCCTGGGCACCACATTGACTTACCAGATGGTAAATGTTTAGCCAAGGTCCAGTTGGTCTCCTACAAGACCCTGTATTAGTTAGGACTCTCTAGAAAAACAGAATCAACAGGGAACACTCACAAATATTAAGTTCATAAAAGTGTCTCACATGACCATGGAACACAGATTCCAAAATCTGTAGGACAGACTGTGAAGCCAATGATTCTGATGGAGGGTCTGGACAAACACACAGGAGAGGCTCACCAACCAAAGCAGGAAGAGAACCTGTCTCTTCTGAATCCTCCTTAAAAGGCTTCCAGTGATTAGATTAAGCATTACTCATTGCAGAAGACAGCCCCCTTTGGCTGATTACAAATGGAATTAGCTGTGGATGCAGCTGACATGATCATGATATATTCTAGGAAATGTCTCATCACAACAGCAGGCCAGCACTTGGCCGACCAACCAAACAGGTACCACTACTTGGCCAAGTTGACACATGAACCTGACCATGACATCCCCTAGGCAATTTATAATCAATCTGGAACTTCTCACAGGACAACTCCCTCTATTAAGTTCTTGAGGAAAAATGGGAAGTAGCCAGGGAGTTCATGATTCTAGGTTTGCTTCTTTTGGCAGATTACTGCCATCTTGAGATGGGTAATCATGAAAACATATTTAGAAATCTATCAGTCAGAATAGAACTTGCTGAATCTACTGCTAGAGCCATCACTACAAAAGGATAGTCATTAGATTCACTAGCTAAGCATGTTTTAGACAATAGCATTGTTTCCCTGACTATGTATTTGCTAAACAAAGAGGCATTTTTGCCATTTCCAACACCACCTTTGTACTTGGGAAAACACCTACTGGGAAATTGAGTCACAACTGCATGAAATAAGTGAACAAACTATGAGGCTCAAAGAGGTAAGGTCTTCCTCAGGACCATTTTTAAATTTTGATTTCAGCTGCTTTATTATGTGACCTGAGCATGAGTATATTAAGAGGTGATGCATAGGGCATTTTTTACTTAATAGTACTCACTGTAGTCTCCCTGGTGCATTGTTTTCTCACAGGAGTATTAAATGGGGGTACTTAGCTGCTTGTTAGCCAGCAAATGCTTTCTTTATGTCTATAATGGTTGCAACATCAAAACAACCTGCAATTACTACTCAAAGACCTTAAGCAGTAACTGAGAGCTTTGCACAACCCCAAATACGTTGATCACAACCATCAAAGGCTGAAAGTCAGATCAAAATGGGGGAAACTGGTGAATATATGAAGTAGGCCAGAGCTGGTGTCCTACATGCTAAGCTCTATGTCAGCAAACTGAAGCTAAACTAAGTTCCTATTTTTTGTAAATGCCTGTTTTCCCAGAACCTCAAATCTGAAAATATCCAATCATAATTGTCCAATTTTCTCCTATACCTTAGTCCCACTCCTGGTACAAAGATGTATTAGAGCTCTCCAGGGAAACAGAACCAATAGAAAATATCTATAAATATGAGATTTTATAAATGTGTGCCACATAACTGTGGGAAACACAAGTTCAAATTCCATAGTGCAGTCTGTAAGCTGAAAATTCCACAGAAGATCTATAATGAATCCCCCCCCAGAGAGGCTAGCTGATTGAAGAGGAGAGAGAGAGTCTCTTCTGTTGTCTCCTTTAAAGCCTCCAGCTAAGGAGATTACACATCATCAATTTTGGAAGACACCTGTGGCCAACTGCAGATGTTAACAGCCATGAATGCAATTAACATGCTGATAATTTAATAAACCAGTCTTCTGATTTATTAACCAGCTATGAAATGTCCTTTCAGTAATGGCCATTTCAGTGCTAACTTGTCCAGACAATGGATCTACATCACCTGGCCAAGTTGACACATGGACCCAACCATAACAGTCCACCCCTTATCAACTTGGCAGCTCTACATATAACCTTAATTATATTTCATCTCTTAAGAGAATACAACAGGCATATATTTCATTTAATAATACTCAACTGTCATACATGCAACCAGAAAAACAATTATCTCTCCAGATTAGCTTACAAGTCCTTAGGTGACATTCACTCTAAAACTTGTTGTTCTATAACTTCTATAACTTAAATACTATTAAATGATGAATATAAGCTATATTATGTAACTCAAGGCCAAACCAGGGAAAAAAATTTCCTGTACCAACCAATAACATTATTTTCTTTAAGACTTCCTTTTTCTGCCTATATAACCCCCTCTATTGTTCTTCAGACCTCCCTCCATTTTATGGATTGAATGCCACACAAATCATGAATCACATGATGAATCAAAATCCAAACAATTCATTTCCTTTGTATATATATTTTTTGGTCTGCTGACACAGAGAACACACAAATTAATTACTGGTTCTGATCACTCAGAACTTCCAGATGTCTCCACAGAGAGATTAACTCTTATGTAGACAAGATAACATCCAAAACATAAAACAGCAGGAATGTGAGACAGATTTCAAGACAATGACTGAACATGTTCACAGTGAAGAGAAAGAAAAAGGCAGTTTCCCTCTTTCCTTTCATGAGTACGTTATGTATGCTTATAAAGTATAAGCTTATTTTTGGAAAAATATTTTCATATAGCAAAATCTTGATTTCCTCCATGCCCCAGAAAAAAGTTTCTAGTCCAGGACTGTGAAAAGAAACAAAAATATAGTGACACTAGAGTCACACAAACTTCAAAACAATAATCTAACGGTGGTAACCATCTACTTTACTTCAGAGAAGTTTACTTTTCTTTCATTTATACCAACCAGTGCACTGATTTTTTTCCTAATAAAATTCTCAACCAAATTGAAGTTAAATTAATATCATTTTGAAGGGCAGGAAAGGATATGCAAGACTATCATTTGTTGTGTATGACTCATAAAAGACATGCATCCTGCAATAGCATAGGCCCAAGAAGTAATGCATGAGGCACAGTATGTAGGATATAGTGACTCATTAGGACTATCATAAAGAAGAGTGCACTTGCAGTAAAGGTACAGGGAAATTCTGATATTCTATCAAGCATTAGGGACTCCCAATTTAATAAGTCAAACCCTTGAACTTGAAGCTTGACCTTCTGACACTTACTTCTGTAATGATGAAGTAAGTTGAGCCTACTTATAATTATGTCTAAGTGTCACTGCAGAGAGCCTCTCTTGTTGCTCAGATGTGGCCTCTCTAAGCCAAACTCTGTAAAAAAAACACTGCCCTGTATGTGGAACATGGTGCCCATGGTAAGCTGGCCATGGCATTGTATGACAGACATTGTCCTCTAGACCAAAAGGGATAAAAGAAATGAAACAAAATAAAGTATCATTATCTAAGAAATTTCTAATGGAATTGAGAGGGCCATTCTTGGGGTTACACTTATGTAATCTTCTGCCAGATACTGAAATGGCCAAAGTATGCCAGGCCCCAACCAATAGTATTCAGGAAAATTGTGAAGAATACCAGGGGTATTATTTACTTATTAAGTATATATTTTTCAGAAACTTAAAGCCTCCAGATTCTTCCTATGCCAGATAAGCCCAGAAACACAGAGTTATCAATCTCCTCAAGAACACCAACCAGATTCATTCTTTTATCTATCCATAATGTTAACAACCCCTGTCAGCATGAAGAAGTTAGAATGATATTGTGCAGATACACCTGAAGACTGAGAGAATGATCAAATGAGAGGGAGGAGGTGTAACTGAAAAATTAGGATTTAACAAATGATTATACTACTGAAACATTATATGACATATATTTTAGTTTCTAGTATATACTAGAATAACAAGAAAAAATATTTGAAATTACTACTGTAACCCAGCCTTGATCTTTGATAATGACTGTCTATATAGCTTTTATCATGTTATCATGTGATTGTAAAAACATCATGCTTGACAACCCCTTTATTCAGTGTATGGGTAAATGAGTAATAAAATAATTGCTCAAAAGACATGAAAAAAAACCAGAATGATATAAGGATATCTATGCTGACAAATGGATTAGAATTGAGAGTTCAGAAATAAACCCTCTTATCTACAGCTATGGGGTTTGAGCTGTTGTATACCATAGAAAAGGCCATGGTCTTTTAATCCATTCCAGTGGATGCAGAGTTATTGTGACTTGGACATTTGGTTAGATTATTTCAATTGATATGTGGTCCACTTATTCAAGGTTTGTCTTAATCCTTTTCCTAGAGTCCTTTATGGAGAATCCAAGACAAAAAAGGCCCAGAAAGCTGAAAGAAGCTGAAAGATGATATTTAGGGAAACTCATAAAGAGAATAGCCCTGGAAAAAAAATTCACAGAGGGACCCACTGGAACTATAAATGAAAAGCAATGGAACCTGGAATCTGAGGACTAGCAGGTACCAGTCATGCCCATGTCTTCCAACATAACAGAAGTGTCCTGGATGTCAGCAACCTGTCTTCAGAATCAAGATATAATCTTGTTGATACCTCAATTATGACATTTCCATAAACTTATAAATAAAAATTGTAAGTTATTAAATTCCATTGTAAAAGTCAATCCATATTATTGTATTGCATTCTGGCAGCTTTAGCAGACTGAAACAATGACCAACCAATTTTTTATTAGGCAGTGAAGTCCACTCAAATGGGAAAGAACAGCCTCTTTAGCAAATGTGACAGGAGAACGGGATATGCATAACCAAAACGACAAAAGAGGATCCCTATCTCATATCTTACACAAAAATTAACTCTAAATGGATCAAAGATGTAGAACATTAGAGTTTGGATCATAAAACCTCAGAAGAAAATGCGGAAATATTTTAAAGATCTGTGGTGGGGGTACTTTCTTGGACCTTATGCCCAAAACACATGTAATAAATGAAGAAATAGATAAACAAGCTCTGCTCAAAATTGAATACTTTTGTGCAAAGCACTTTGTCAAGAAAGTAAAAAGCAGTCTACTCCCTGGATGGAAATATTTGTAAACCACATATGATAAAGGTTTAAAAGCCAGAATATGTAATCCTACAACTCAACAACAATGGACAAACATGACAATTTAAAAAGGCAAAAGTCATGGATAGATGCTTTTCCAAAGAGGAAATACAAATGGCTAAAAAGCATAGGAAAAGATGCTCGGTTCAGTAGCTGTCAGGAAATGCAAGTCAAAAACAGAATGAAGATGGCGGCTTAGTAAGGTACGAGCGTCTTAGTTCCTCCTCCTCCAAAGCAACTACTAGGTGAACTGAAACAGTGCAGAACAGTCCCGGGGCTACGGTAGGGAATGGACACACAGCGTACCCCAGTCTGGACATGCTAGTCTGACTGCAAGACTCGGCTGCGGTGAGATCCCCGAGCGGAGCGCGATTTACCGGCAGCGGCAGCTGCGGTGGCCGGAGCTACTCCCTCCCTCTTTCCGGGCCGGCTGAGAGTCTCGGAGAGGCAAGTTCCCAGGCCGAGGCAGTTGGTGCCCCTCTTTTGCAGGCGGCTTCGGGTCTCGGCTTTGAGTCCGCGGCTATGAGTCTCAGATCAAGGGCTATCCAAGCCGTGGTGCCCCCCCCACGTGCGGCTTCCTGGTCCGGTGGGGAATTCCCCAGGCCGTGGCAGCCGGTGACTGATGCTCCTCCCCCATGGGCGACTTCCTGCTCTGGTGGTGAATTCCCCAGGCCCGCTGCAGCGGCGACCAGCCATAGGGTCCCCTCAAGCTGCGGCGGCTGACGCCCCACCACATGGGGCCCCTGAACCAATGCAAAGAAAAGGATCGGAAATCCCCAGGCTGCGGAGATCAGTGACCAGGGGATCCATTCCAAACACGTGAGACAAACGTGTGCCACGAGCGCCACCTACTGGGCAGGATAAGAAAAACAGAACCCAGAGATTTCACAGAAAAATCTTACAACCTTGTTGGGTCGACACCCAGGGAAATCTGACTAAATGCCCAGACGCAAACAGCAGAGATAATGGTACACACTCAGAAGATTGAGAATATGGCCCAATCAAAGGAACAAACCAATAGTTCAAATGAGATACAAGAGCTGAGACAACTAATGCTGAATATAACGAACAGAAATGGAAAACTTCTTCAAAATGAAATCGATAAATTGAGGGAGGACATGAAGAGGACATGGGCAGAACATAAAGAAGAAATAGAAAACCTGAAAAAACAATCACAGAACTTATGGAAGTGAAGGATAAAGTAGAAAAGATGGAAAAAACAATGGATCAACAACGATAGATTTAAAGAGACAGAAGATAGAATTAGTGATTTGGAGGATGGACATCTGAATTCCAAAAACAAACAGAAACTATCGGGAAAAGAATGGAAAAATTTGAACAGGGTATCAGGAACTCAAGGACAATATGAACCACACAAATATTACGTGTTCGGGTGTACAAGAAGGAGAAGAGAAGGGAAAAGGAGAAGAAAAACTAATGGAAGAAATTATCACTGAAAATTTCCAACACTTATAAAAGACCTAAAATTACAGATCCAAGAAGTGCAGCGCACCCCAAAGAGATTAGACCCAAAATAGGCGTTCTCCAAGACACTTACTAGTTAGAATGTCAGAGGTTCAAAGGAGAAAGAGAGGATCTTGAAAGCAGCAAGAGAAAAACAATCCATCACATACAAGGGAAACCCAATAGACTACGTGTAAATTTCTCAGCAAAACCATGGAAGCTAGAAGACCGTGGGATGATATATTTAAATTACAAAAGAGAAAAACTGCAAACCAACACACTCCTAATCCAGCAAAATTGTCCTTCAAAAATGAGGGAGAAATTAAACATTATCAGACAAAAAGGTCACTGAGAAGAATTTGTGACCAAGAACCAGCTCTGACAAGAAATATTAAAGGGAACACTAGAGTCAGAACCGAAAGACAGAAGTGAGGTGGTATGGAGAAGATTGTAGAAAGAAGGAAAGTCAAATATGATATATATAATACAAAGGCAAAATGGTAGAGAAAATATTATCCAAACAGTAATAACACAAAATGTTAATGGACTGAATTCCCCAATCAAAAGACATAGAATGGCAGAATGGATAAAAAACAGGATCCTTCTATATGCTGTCTACAGTAACACAATCTTAGACCCAAAGATAAACATAGTTGAAAGTGAAAGGTTGGGGAAAAGATATTTCATGCACATAACAACCAGAAAATAGCAGGAGTGGCATACTAATATCGACAAGTTAGACTTCAAATGTAAAACAGTTAAAAGAGACAAAGAAGGACACTATATACTAATAAAAGGAACAATTAAACAAGAAACATACAATCATAAATATTTACGCACTGAACCAGAATGCCCCAAAATATGTGAGGAATACACTGCAAACACTGAAAAGGGAAATAGATACACCATAATAGTTGGAGACTTCAATTCCACTCTCATCAATGGACAGAATATATAGACAGAGGATCAATAAAGAAATTGAGAATGTGAATATTACTATAACTGAGCTAGACTTAACAGTCATTTAATAGGACATTACATCCCACAACAGCGGATACACCTTTTTCTCAAGTGCTCATGGATCATTCTCAAAGATAGACCATATGCTGGGTCACAAAGCAAGTCTTAACAAATTTAAAAAGATTGAAATCATACACAACACTTTCTCAGATAAAGGAATGAATTTGGAAATCAATAAGGGAGAGTGCCAGAAAATTCACAAATACGTGGAGGCTCAACAACACACTCTTAAACAACGAATGCATCAAAGAAGAAATTGCAAGAGAAATTAGTAAATACCTCGAGGTAAATGAAAATGAAAATGCAACATACCAAAACTTATGGACGCAGCAAAGGCAGTGCTAAGAGGGAAATTTATTGCCCTAAATGCCTATATCAGAAAAGAAGAAAAGGCAAAAATGCAGAATTAACTGTCCACTTGGTAGAACTGGAGAAAGAACAGCAAACTAATCCCAAAGCAAGCAAAAGGAAAGAAATAACAAAGATTAGAGCAGAAATAAATGAAATTGAAAACAGAAAACAATAGAGAAAATCAATAAGGCCAGAAGTTGGTTCTATGAGAAAATCAATAAGATTGATGGGCGCTTAGCAAGATTGACAAAAAAAAGAGAAGAGGGATGCAAACAAATAAGATCAGAAATGGAAGAAGAGACATCACTACTGACCTCACAGAAATAAAGGAGGTAATAAC
>NW_027518356.1:0-10199 GCF_023851605.1 Tamandua tetradactyla
GAACTTCCTTAATAGTTTGTTTTATTTGGTGGTTAGATAGTGATAAAATTAGAGATTGCCAATGTGAAAAACCTATAGGAGCCAGGAAGTCACATGAATGTGTGAATCAAGTCAGAGATAAAACCAAAAAATGATGGAGGTTCTTGTGAATTAAAGGCCTGGAATGTACATTCTGTTTAAGGGTGTTTAAAATTTGCTTTTAATAAAGGAAAACAAACCAAAAGAGAAAACACTGCCAGCTGTGCAGGTTTTGAGTCACTCTGGATGCCATTGGTTTGTTGTCCTCAATTTAGACAAAATTCAGGCAAAAAAGCAATTTCAAAGGCCATACAAGACCAGACCTGAGACTATTGTATTGATACCCTTGGAATCCTTTAGCCTGTGCTCAGTAGCAGAGCTCAGAGCTGTTGTTAAAAAATTTCCCAGATAAAATGGATAAAAAAGTTATGAGGAATTTGAGATTTAATTGAGGTTAATTGTGGTCAGGATTTTCTGACCAATTTATACGTTTGGTTGAAAAATCCCTTTTAATTTTAATTTGACACTTCCAATGCAATTCATATATTATGTAAACCCATTTCTAGCTCCCTTCTCTTAACAAGGCAAAAGAACAAATCCTTTGTTATTTTCCAATGGCCTTTGTCATTTTAAGGACAAGTTGAAGTGAAAAATGATATTTAGGTTTTAATTTGAGAAGATAAAATGTCTAAAATTATCAGGAGGTTTGAAAATTTGTTTAAATACAATCACAGGTCAGTATGAAACAGTACTTGGCTCTCTTTTTTAAAACTATGTGGCAGTAAAAGATTTTTAAAATAAAAGATGTAACATGATGGTGTACTTGTTTTGTTTTTGTTTTCTCTCTCCTCAAAAGTGAGAATGCCAATTTTTAAAAAATAATCAAGAACACGATAAAATCAACACAAAATATAAGAAGTTATTTGGGAAAACACAGACTCTACTTTTTATGCTGAGTATTCAGAAAAAAAAACCTGTAAAATCTCTTGCTAAAAACCCAATAACACTCTCTCTTTAACAGAAAGAGTCCGCATTCTAGTTCTGCATCAATATACCATTTAATACTAAGGCTTTTAAAAATGTTATGGTTAGATGTATCAAATTTTCCAACTTTGACAATAAGAAATAACATTTCTTTTCTGTAAATAGTCTACCACTTTCTACATTTATTCAGGTTTTATCTGAAAAATTTTTTCTCATTTTCATTCCATAACAACTACTCATTTTAATTTAAGGAAAAAACTGCTATCTTTTTTCCTTAATAACACATCCTGAGAGAGACATGGAGCAAGATGGCAGTGTAGGGAGGTGTGGAATTTAGTTAGTCCCCTTGAGCAGCTAGTAAATAGCCAGGAACTGTTTGAAACAACTATTTGTGAGACATCCATGACCAGACACACAGCCTACATCAGTCTGGTAGGGGAGGAAGGGCCAAAACCACAACACAGAACTGTAAGCAATCCTCTCAAACTGTGGAGGCTGGCATCCTTCCCCTATTGCTGTGGGGAGGCTATTTTAGAGAAATTTCTCCATGGGAAAAAGCAGCTGTATCTACTAGAAGCAACAGAAGGAGAGCTCAACCAAGCTCCAATTGCAGATTTAATTGATAATTTCTGACTACTGAGCATAAGCTCTGAGCACAGATAAATCCAGAGCTACAGGAAAAAGAGATGAAGGATATAAAGAAGACATTTTGGGACTGAAAAAAGAACTTGAAAGTTTGAAAACACAAATGAAAGAACTTATAGGAATAAACAGCACAATAAGAGATGAAAAACACAATGGAGACTTACAACAGCAGATCTGATGAGACAGAAAAAGGAATTAGTGAAATACAGGACAGGACATTTGAAATCATCATACACACAAATGAACAGAATAGAAAAATATGAGCAGGGTCTCAGGGAATTAAATGACTACATGAAGTGCACAAATAAACATGTTATGAGTGTCCCAGAAAGAGAAGGGAAGAGAAAAGAGACAGAAAGGATAATGGAGGAAGTAATCACTGAAAATTTCCCATCTCTTATGAAATACATTAAATTACAGATCCAAGAGGCACTGTGTACCCTAACAGAATAAATCTGAATAGATGTACACCAAGAACTTACTAATCAGATTGTTAAATATCAAAGACAAAGAGAACTTCTGTAACAGCAAGAGAAAAGCAGTCCATCACATACAAAGGAAGCTTGATAACCTATATGAAAATTTCTCAGCATAAATAATGTTGGCAGAAGACAGTGGTATGATATAGTTAAGATACTGCAAAGAGAAAAACTACCAACCAAGAATTCTTTGTTTAGCAAAATTGTCCTCAAAAGTATTAAAATATTTTTGTAAAACAGACACAGAGAGTTTGTGAACATGAAACCTGCCCTACAAGAAATACCAAAGGGAGAACTACAGGTAGATAGAAAAAGATAGGAGACAGAGGTTTGGAGGAGTGTAGAAATGAAGACTAACAGTAAGGGTAAAAAGAGAGAAAAAATAAGCTATTCCATACATAATCCAGAAGACAAAATGGTAGAAGAAGATAATGATGTTTACAGTTATAACATTAAATGTTAGTGGATTAAATTACCAATCAAATGAATAGACTGGAAGATTGTATTAAAAAACAAGACCCATCTATATGCTGTCTACAAGAGACAAGCTTTAGACCCACGGATGGATATAAGATGAAAATGGAAGATTGGAAAGACATATTACATGCAAATAACAGCTGGTATAGAACAGGGGAAGCTGTACTAATATCAGACAAATTAGACTTTAAATTTAAAACAAAAGAAATGAAAAAGGGAACTGCATATTACTAAAGGGACAAGTCACCAAAATGATATAATGATTAAATATTTATGCACTGAGCATGCAACACTGAAGGGAGAAGTAGATGTTTACACTATAACAGCTGGATATATCAGTACACCACTCCCATCAATGGGTGGAATATTTAGACAAACAGTGAGAAGGCAGAAAAGTTGAATAGATTGATAAATGAACTAGACTTAACAGATATTTATAGGACACTGAACCCCACAAAAACAGGATATATATTTTTCTCAAGTGCTCATGCATCATTCTCCAGGATAGACATGTTGGGTCACAAATCAAATCTCCATGAATTAAAAAAGATTAAAATGACACAACACCCCTCCTCATATCATAATGGAATGAAGTTGGAAATCAATCACAGGTCCAAGGTATGAAAATTAATAAATATATAAAGGTTAAACAACACAATCTTAAACAATCAGTGTGTGCTGGTTTGAAATAATGTGTGTACCCTAGAAAAGCCACGTTTTAATCCTAATCCCATTTTGTAAAGGCAGCTGTTTCTTCTAATCCCTGTTCAGAATTGTCTGTTTAAAACTGTAATTAGATCATCTCCCTGGAGATGTGATTTAATCAAGAGTGGTCGTTTAACTGGATTAGGTAGAGGCTTATCTCCACCCATTCAGATGGGTCTTGATTAGTTTCTGAAGTCCTATAAAAGAGGAAACACTTTGGAGAATGAAAGAGATTCTGAGAGAGCAGAACAACACAACCACATCGGAGTCATCAGCTTCACAGCTTGCCCGGCAGATTTTGAACTCTGTGTTCCTGCGGTCATGTGAGACACTTTTATAAATTTCATATTTGTGAGTGCTCCTTGTTGATTCTATTTCTCTAGAGAACCCTAATACAAACCCTAACTAATATAGTCAGTCATCAGAATCCTTCCTGCAAAAAGCCAGTGACCTTTGGAGATAAAAGAAAGAAATTGCCTCCCAGGGAGCTTCATGAAACAGGAAGCCAGGAGGAGAAGCTAGCAGATGATGTCCTGTTCATCATGTGCTCTTCCAGATGAGAGAGGAACCCTGACCACATTCACCATGTGCCTTTCTAGATGAGAGAGAAACTCTGTGTTTGCCATGTGCCCTTCCACTTGAGAAAGAAACCCTGAACTTCATCGGCTTTCTTGAACCAAGGTATCTTTCCTGGATGCCTTAGATTGGACATTTCTATAGACTTGCTTTAATTGGGACATTTTCTCAGCCTTAGAACTGTAAACTAGCAATTTATTAAACTTCTCTTTTTAAAAGTCATTCCATTTCTGCTATATTACATTCTGGCAGCTAGCAAACTGGAACACAGTGGGTAAAGGAGCAAATTACAGGAAATATCAGTAAATATCTCAATGCAAATGAAAGTGAGAAAATAACATATCAAAAATGCAAGGGATGCAGGATGGTGCAATGGTGGCACAGTTGCAGAATTCTCACCTGCCATGAAAGAGACCCGGGTTAAATTCCTGGAGCCTTCCCATTCCAAACAAACAAACAAAGGTTGTACCGAGTGGGAAATTTATTGCCCTAAATTCCTATATTAAAAAGAAGAAAAGCTAAAATTGAGGAAATAACTTTTCACCTGGAGAAAATTGAGGACAGCAAGCTAACCACAAAGTAAACAGATGGAAGGAAATAACAAAAGTTAAAGCACAATTCATGAAATTGAGAACATGAAAACAATAAAGAGAGTCAACAAAACCAGAAGTTGATTCCTTGAGAATATCAATAAAATCATGGGGCATTAACTAGGCTGAAAAAAATAAAAGTAAACAGTGAAAATCAATAAAATTGGAAATAGGAAAGGGATATAACTATTGACCCTGTAGAAATAAAGTAGATAATGAGAGGATATCGTGAGCAACTATATGCTAAGAAACTAGACAACTTAGAAGACATGGACAAATTACTGGAAGAACAAGAACAACCCATATTGTCTTGAGAAGAAATAGAAGACCTCAAAAACCCATTCACAAATAAAGGTATTGAATCAGTGTCATGGTCAGGTTCGTGTGTCAACTTGGTCAAGTTGTGGTACCTGTTTTTCTGGTTGGGCTAGTGCTGACCTGTCTGTTGCAATGAGGACATTTCATAGAATTAGATCATGAGCACATCAGCTGTATCCACAACTGATTCCATTTGTAATCAGCCAGAGGGGAGTGTCTTTGGCAATGAGTGATGCTTAATCTAATCAGGGGAAGCCTTTTAAGGATTCAGAAGAGACATACTCTACTCCTGATTCAGCTGGCAAACCTCTCCTGTGGATTTCATCCAGACCTTCCATCGGAGTCATCAGCTTCACAGCTTGCCCGGCAGATTTTGAACTCTGTGTTCCTGCGGTCATGTGAGACACTTTTATAAATTTCATATTTGTGAGTGTTCCTTGTTGATTCTATTTCTCTAGAGAACCCTAATACAAACCCTAACTAATATAGTCAGTCATCAGAATCCTTCCTACAAAAAGTCCAGGACCAGATGGCTTCACATGTGAATTTTACCAAGCATTCAAAAAAAAATTAGTACCAATTCTGCTCAAATGCTTCAAAAAATTGAAGAGGAGAAAAATTTACCTAACTCATTCTATGAAAGTGCCATCACTCTACTACCAATGTCAGACAAAATACTACAAGAACAAAACAAGTACAGATCAATCTCTTTAGTGAATACATGTGCAAAAATCCTCAAAAAAATTTGCAAATTGAATCCAGCAGCACATTAAAATAATTATACACAATGACCAAGTGAATTTTATTTCAGGTGTGCAAGGCTACTTCAACACAATAAAATTAATGTGGTACTCCAGTAAATTAAAGCAGAAAAAACATATGATCATCTCTAATGATGCAGAAAAGGCATTTGATAAAATTCAACATTCTTCTTGATGTAAATACTTCATAGGATGGGAACAGAAGGAAACTTCCTTAATATGATAAAGAAAATATATGAAAAAAATCACAGCTACCATCATACTCAAATGAGGAAAGACTGAAAGCTTTTCCTCTAAGATTCGGAATAAGACAGGGATGCCCACTGTCACCACTGTAATTCAACACTGTGCTGGAAGTTCTTGCTTAATTGGTTAGGCAAAAAAAAGGAATAAGAAGCATCCAAACTGGTAAGGAAGAAGTAACATTTTCACTGTTTGCAGATGACATGATCCTATGTGGACAAAATCCAAAAAAATCTGTAGCAAATCTATTAGAGCTAATAAATGAGTACAGCAATGTGGCAGGATACAAGTTCAACAATAAAAAATCAGTAGTCTTTCTATGCACTATTAATGAGAAATCTGAGGAGAAATTCCTGAAATAAAATGCATTTACAATAGCAACCAACAGATTCAAATTTTTAGGAATAAATTTGACAAAGGCCATAAAAACCTGTACACAGAGAACTACAAGAAAATTGCTAGAAGATATCAAGGGAGACCCAAATAAATTGAAGGATATACCATGTACATGGATTAAAAGACTAATAGAGTTGAGATGTCAATTCTATGCAAATTGATTAATGGATTCTTAGCAGTACCAATATTATAAGAATTTATTTTGCAGAAATAGAAAAAACAATAGCCAAATTCACTTGGAAAAGCAATGTGCCTTGAATAGCTAAAAATATCTTGAGAAAGTGGAGTGAAGTGTGTGGGTGTGTGGGTGTCTTACAATTCTTCACTTTAAAGTATATTACAAAGCTGCAGTGGTCAAAACAGCATGGCATTGGCATAAACATAGATAAAGTGACCAATGAAATTGAATTGAGTGTTCAAAAAGACCCTCTCTTCTATGGCAATTGATCTTTGATAAGACTGTTAAGCTAACTCAACTGGGACATAGAAGCCTCTTCAATAAATGGTGTGAACTGGATATCCATATCGAAAAGAATGAAAAAGGACCCCTATCTCACTCCTCATACAGAATTTAGCTCAGCATGGTTGAAAGACCTACACGCTAGAGTTAAGACCATAAAACTTTTAGAAGAAACTATAGTAAAATATCTTATTGTGACAGGAGATGGTTTCCTAAACCTTATACCCAAAGCTCAAGCAATGAAAAAAGAAATAGATAAATGGGATCTCCTCAAAATTGAGCACTGTTACATATAATGAACTTCGTTAGAAAAATTAAAAGGCATCCTATGCAATGGGAGACAATATTTGAAAGCCATATATCACATAAGCATTTAATATCCAGAATATAAAAATGATTCTACAACTCAAGAACAAAAAGACAAACAACCCAATTACAAAATGGGCAAAAGATACCAAATACACTTTTCCAAAGAGGAAATACAAATGGCCTCAAAACATGAAAAGATGTTTGACTTCACTGAGGCTACTAGGGAAATACAAATCAAAACCAAAGACATCATCTCACACCTACTAGAATGGGCATTATAAAAAAAAGCAGTGAACTGCAAGTGCTGGAGAAGATGTGGGGAAATAGTACACTTACTCTTGTTGGCAATATAGAATGGTGCAACTGCTCTGGAAGGCAGTTCTGTGTTTCCTCAGCAAACTAAAGTGTAGAATTGCCATATGATCTGGCATTCCAATTACTAAGTATATATATTTGGAGGAACTGAAGTCAGAAACACTAAGAGATATTTTCACACCCATGTTTATAGTGGTGTTCTTCCAGTGTCCATCAATGATGATTGGATTAAAAAACTTTGGTATGTACATATGTATGATGGAATGTCACACAGCCACAATACAAAAAAAATGTTAGGACAATTACACACGCAAGAACATGGATGAAATGTAAGGACATTACGTTGAGAGAAATTAGCCACAAACAAAAGGACAAAGACTGTATGATTTCATTACTGTGAATTAAGGGTAATGAGCAAACTTTGAGAGTTACAGTTGCAAACACAGAGTATTTGGAGATACAAAGAGAGTAGAGACTGGGCATTTTATGCTGAAGAAGAATAGTATGTTCAACAGGATTGATTGTAAAGATTCTGAAATGGATAGCACCATCCTATTTGATAGTAGCACAATTTTGAAAGTACACTGAACAAAGCTGTGTTAGAGTATGTTTAAAGGAGGAAGGAGGATAGGGGTATGCATGACCCAGAAAGAAAGAGAGGATAAAAACTGGCACTGTATAAACATAGTAAAACCTAGAGTAGACAGTGATGGTGATTAAATGTACAACTATAAGAAAGATTTTACATAAGGGAGAACAAATGAATGTCAACATAACAAGATTCTGAAAATGGGATAGTATATGGAAAGATACAATCAATGCAGACTATGGTCAGTGGTTAGCAGTAACAGTATAACATGCTCCTATTAATTGTAACAAGGGCAACATATGAAAGCTAAATGTTAATAAGAGTGGGATATGGTGGATGTATGGAATTTTTGGTGGTGGTGTTATTTCTCCTTTTACATTATTTTCCCTCTTATTTATTTGAAAGAAATGGAAATGTCCTCATATAGATTGTGGTGTTGAAAGCATAACTGTGATTATACTGGGAGCCATTGAATGATTGTTTACTTAGGCTCGATTACATGTGGTGTGAATAAAACTGTTTAAAAAATAAACAGAAGGGTAACTTTCCAGAAACCTAAAACCTCCAGATGGGTCCCAGGACCAGATAAGTTCTGAAATCTAGAGGATCCAGCCTCTCCAGAACATCAGCTAGTCCCATCTCCCTATCTCATATTATGGACAGTCCCTTCTAACATGTAAAATTTAAAATGGCCATAACTCAAATATGCCTAAAGAGTGGGATAGAAAGATCAGAGGTAATGGTGGAGTTATATAGAGAAGGTAGAGTTTAACAAACAAACAAAATTGCTAAATCATTAAATTGACATTTCTTTTTTGTCTCCAATATGTTAGTGCAGCTAGAAGTAAATACCTGAAATTGCAGAATTATAACATATACCAAACTCTGAAATCTTTTCTACAGCTAATTGTGCTGTGATTTGAAATTTATTACTTTTTTATGTATATGTTATTTTTCACAAAATAGAAAAAAGTTGAATGTGCTGAAAAAAATATTCCTTCTAGCCTCCAATATTTTGGAGCAGCTAGAAGGAAAAATCTGAGATGATGGTATAGTAGTCCACGACAAACTCTGGGCTCTTCCCTGTAAATACTTGTTGGAGAGTGCTTTAAAATCTATTGCTTTTTCTTTCTTTGCTTTGTATGTATGTTATATAATACAATATAAAAGTTACAAATAAAAAAATAAACAGAAGACACAAGCACTGGAGAAAATGTGGAGTGAGAGATATACCTGTTCACTGTTGATAGGAAAGTAGAAAAGTGTAGCTCCTCTGGAATGCAGTGTGGTGATTCCACAGAAGGCTAAGTATAGGGCTGTCATATGATCCTGCAATCCCTTTATTAGGTTTATCCTTGGAATAACTGAAAGCAGGGACATGAATAGACATTGCATGCTGGTGTTTATGGTGGCAGTATTCACAATCTGCAATAGTTGGAGGTTGCCTAAGATTACATCGACTGATGAAAGTGGATGAATTGTGATGCATATATATAGTAGAATATTGAGTGGCTATAAGAGGTAATGAAACTGTCAGGCATTCAACTATGAGAATAAGCTTTGAGAACATTATGTTGAATGAAATATGATAGAAACAAAAAGACAAATATTGTAAGGTCTCACTAATATGGACTAACTTTAATGTACAGACTCTGAGAAATAGAGAGATTAGTTATCAGGGGATAGAATGTGTTCAGAGATTGGGCAATGAACAATTTAAAAAGTAAGAATGTTTGGTAAGGCTTATTTTAAGCTCTTACAGCAGTCACATCTATTCCTGAGTTTTAACTGTTATTTCTGAATTTTGTGATTCTCAGTCATTATGTATAATTTGGTCATTCCCTGGAACTTTTGATACCTGTGTGATGCCTGAGAGTCAGAGTTCTGCAGCCCTGAAATCAGCATTACTCCATACAGCAACTGTTAAAGAAGCCAAAAAAGAGTTAAAGATATGAATGAAGCTGGTTTGGTTAGGACTAAGGTAAATGAGAATAGAGTAAAGGGTGATATTGACTGTGTTTTAAAGCTTCAAACTTCTGTATGAGAGCAATGGAACAGTTGTTTATTTGTTACAAAATTTATATTTCAGTAGCACATTATCTAATTTAATCTGTTTGGTCAATTTATTCAAACAACAGAATTACATGAAACCTTGAATGGTGATGAGATCTTGTTATTTTGTATAGGTAGTGCAGTATTCCTAGAGTAATTTGGGAAGACAATAAAGTATTTGCAAAGTTACCTTGAGGGACTGGGTAACAATGTGGAAATATCAAACTTCCCCACCTGGGGAATTCTTGATACTCTTGCAAGCATTAGATATTACCAATTTAA
>NW_027518356.1:10299-15183 GCF_023851605.1 Tamandua tetradactyla
CGCTTCCAAACCCGTGACTCCCCAGGAATGTGCACTCTCCCGGGTGGGCCGCTGCCGCTGGTGCCCTCCTGCCATGCTTGTCGCCCCGGGCTGACTAGGAAATTCGGACGGGCACTGTCCCAGGCTGCGGCGGCCAGGGACCCTCCCCGTGTTCGGACCCGGGCCGGCTCGCACTCTTCCAAGCTGCTTCGGCTAGTGAACGTCCTGAATGGCGAGAGTTTTCCAAAGTTAAAGGACCCACAGGATCTTTGACTGGTGGGACCCGCAGACAAACGTGTGCCACGAGCGCCACCTACTGGGCAGGATAAGAAAAACAGAACCCAGAGATTTCACAGAAAAATCTTCCAAACTTTTGGATCCAATACCCAGGGAAATCTGTCTAAATGCGCGACGCCAACAGAGATAACGGATCATGCTCAAAGAATTGAAAATATGGCCCAGTCAAAGGAACAAACCAATAGTTCAAATGAGATACAGGAGCTGAGACAACTAATGCTAAATATACAAACAGAAATGGAAAACCTCTTCAAAAATGAAATCGATAAATTGAGGGAGGACATGAAGAAGGAATGGGCTGAACATAAAGAAGAAATAGAAAAACTGAAAAAACAAATCACAGAACTTATGGAAGTGAAGGACAAAGTAGAAAAGATAGAAAAAACAATGGATGCCTACAATGATAGATTCAAAGAGACAGAAGATAGAATTAGTGATTTGGAGGATGGAACATCTGAATTCCAAAAACAAACAGAAACTATCGGGAAAAGAATGGAAAAATTTGAACAGGGTATCAGGGAACTCAAGGACAATATGAAGCGCACAAATATACGTGTTGTGGGTGTCCCAGAAGGAGAAGAGAAGGGAAAAGGAGGAGAAAAACTAATGGAAGAAATTATCACTGAAAATTTCCCAACTCTTATGAAAGACCTAAAATTACAGATCCAAGAAATGCAGTGCACCCCAAAGAGATTAGACCCAAATAGGCGTTCTCCAAGACACTTACTACTTAGAATGTCAGAGGTCAAAGAGAAAGAGAGGATCTTGAAAGCAGCAAGAGAAAAACAATCCATCACATACAAGGGAAACCCAATAAGACTATGTGTAGATTTCTCAGCATCAACCATGGAGGCTACAAGACAGTGAGATGATATATTTAAATTACTAAAAGAGAAAAACTGCCAACCAAGACTCCTATATCCAGCAAAAATTATCCTTCAAAAATGAGGGAGAAATTAAAACATTCTCAGACAAAAGTCACTGAGAGAATTTGTGACCAAGAGACCAGCTCTGCAAGAAATACTAAGGGAGCACTAGAGTCAGAACCAAAAAGACAGAAGAGAGAGGTATGGAGAAGAGTGTAGAAAGAAGGAAAGTCAGATATGATATATATAATACAAAAGGCAAAATGATAGAGGAAAATATTATCCGAACAATAATAACACTAAGTGTTAATGGACTGAATTCCCAATCAAAAGACATAGAATGGCAGAATGGATTAAAACCAGGATCCTTCTCTATGCTGTCTACAGGAAACACATCTTAGACCCAAAGATAAACATAGGTTGAAAGTGAAAGGTTGGGAAAAGTTATTTCATGCAAATAACAACCAGAAAAGAGCAGGAGTGGCTATAATAATATCCAACAAATTAGACTTCAAATGTAAAACAGTTAAAAGAGACAAAGAAGGACACTGTATACTAATAAAGGAACATTAAACAAGAAGACATAACAATCATAAATATTTACGCACCAAGCCAGAATGCCCCAAAATACATGAGGAATACACTGCCAACATGAAGGGAAATAGACACAAATACCATAATGTTGGAGACTTCAATTCCACTCTCATCAATGGACAGAACATCTAGACGAGGATCAATAAAGAAATAGAGAATTTGAATATTTATATGAGCTAGACTTAAACAGACATTTATAGGACATTACATCCCACAACAGCAGGATACACCTTTTTCTCAAGTGCCCATGGATCATTCTCAAAGATAGACCATATGCTGGGTCACAAAGCAAGTCTTAACAAATTTAAAAAGATTGAAATCATACACAACACTTTCTTGGATCATAAAGGAATGAAGTTGGAAATAAATAATAGGTGGAGTGCCAGACAATTCACAATACATGGAGCTCAACAACACACTCTTAAACAACGAGTGGGTCAAAGAAGAAATTGCAAGAGAAATTAGTAAATATCTCGAGGCGAATGAAAATGAAAACACAACATATCAAAACTTTGGGATGCAGCAAAGGCAGTGCTAAGAGGGAAATTTATTGCCCTAAATGCCTATATCAGAAAAGAAAGGCAAAATGCAGGAATTAACTGTTCACTTGGAAGAACTGGAGAAAGAACAGCAAACTAATCCCAAAGCAAGCAAAAGGAAAGAAATAACAAAGATCAGAGCAGAAATAAATGAAATTGAAAACATGAAAGCAATAGAGAAAATCAATAAGACCAGAAGTTGGTTCTATGAGAAAATCAATAAGATTGATGGGCCCTTATCAAGATTGACAAAAAGAAGAGAGAGAGGATGCAAATAAATAAGATCAGAAATGGAAGAGGAGACATAACTACTGACCTCACAGAAATAAAGAGTTAATAACAGAATACTATGAACAACTTTACGCTAATAAATACAACAATTTAGAGGAAATGGACGGGTTCCTGGAAAGACATGAACAACCAACTTTGACTCAAGAAGAAATAGATGACCTCAACAAACCAATCACAAGTAAAGAAATTGAATTAGTCATTCAAAAGCTTCCTAAAAAGAAAAGTCCAGGACCAGATGGCTTCACATGTGAATTCTACCAAACGTTCCAGAAAGAATTTAGTACCAACTCTCCTCAAACTCTTCAAAAAATCGAAGTGGAGGGAAAACTACCTAATTCATTCTATGAAGCCTACATCACCCTCATACCAAAACCAGGCAAAGATATTACAAAAAAAGAAAACTACAGACCAATCTCTCTAATGATATAGATGCAAAAATCCTCAATAAAATTCTAGCAAATCTTATCCAACAACACATTAAAAGAATTATACATCATGACCAAGTAGGATTCATCCCAGGTATGCAAGGATGTTGAACATAAGAAAAATCAATTAATGTAATACACCATATCAACAAATCAAAGCAGAAAAATCACATGATCATCTCAATTGATGCAGAGAAGGCATTTGACAGATTCAACATCCTTTCCTGTTGAAAACACTTCAAAGGATGGGAACAAGGGAACTTCCTTAAAATGATAGAGGGAATATATGAAAAACCCACAGCTAATATCATCCTCAATGGGGAAAAATTGAAAACTTTCCCCTAAGATCAGGAACAAGACAAGGTGTCCACTATCACCACTATTATTCAACATTGTGTTGGAGGTTCTAGCCAGAGCAATTAGACAAAAAGAAATACAAGGCATCAAAATTGAAAGGAAGAAGTAAAACTATCACTGTTTGTCAGACGATATGATACTATACATTGAAAACCCGGGAAAATCCACAACAAAACTACTAGAGCTAATAAATGAGTACAGCAAAGTAGCAGGTTACAAGATCAACATTCAAAATCTGTAGCATTTCTATACACTAGTAATGAACAAGCTGAGGGGGAAATCAAGAAATGAATCCCATTTATAATTGCAACTAAAAGAATAAATACCTAGGAATAAATTTAACTAAAGAGACAAAAAACCTATATAAAGAAAACTACAAAAAACTGCTAAAGAAATCACAGAAGACCTAAATAGATGGAAGGGCATACCGTGTTCATGGATTGGAAGACTAAATATAGTTAAGATGTCAATCCTACCTAAATTGATTTACAGATTCAATGCAATACCAATCAAAATCCCAACAACTTATTTTTCAGAAATAGAAAAACCAATAAACAAATTTATCTGGAAGGGCAGGGTGCCCGGAATTGCTAAAAACATCTTGAGGAAAAAAATCGAAGCTGGAGGTCTATCACTGCCTGACTTTAAGGCATATTATGAAGCCACAGTGGTCAAAACAGCATGGTATTGGCATAAAGATAGATATATCGACCAATGGAATCGAATAGAGTGCTCAGATATAGACCCTCTCATCTATGGACATTTGATCTTTGATAAGGCAGTCAAGCCAACTCACCTGGGACAGAACAGTCTCTTCAATAAATGGTGCCTAGAGAACTGGATATCCATATGCAAAAGTATGAAAGAAGACCCATGTCTCACACCCTACACAAAAGTTAACTCAAATGGATCAAATATCTAAACATTAGTCTAAGACCATAAAACAGTTAGAGGAAAATGTTGGGAGATATCTTATGAATCTTACAATTGGAGGCGGTTTTATGAACCTTAAACCTAAAGCAAGAACACTGAAGAAGGAAATAATAAATGGAACTCCTCAAAATTAAACACTATTGCGCATCAAAGAACTTCATCAAGAAAGTAGAAAGACAGCCTACACAATGGGAGACAATATTTGGAAATGATATCAGATAAAGTTCTAGTATCCAGAATTTATAAAGAGATTGTTCATCTCAACAACAAAAAGACAGCCAACCCAATTACAAAATGGGAAAAAGACTTGAACAGACACCTATCAGAAGAGGAAATACAAATGGCCAAAAGGCACATGAAGAGATGCTCAATGTCCCTGGCCATTAGAGAAATGCAAATCAAAACCACAATGAGATTCATCTCACACCCACCAGAATGGCCATTATCAACAAAACAGAAAATGACAAGTGCTGGAAAGGATGCAGAGAAAGAGGCACACTTATCCACTGTTGGTGGGAATGTCAAATGGTGCAACCACTGTGGAAGGCAGTTTGGTGGTTCCTCAAAAAGCTGAATATAGAATTGCCATACGACCCAGCAATA
>NW_027518357.1:0-14757 GCF_023851605.1 Tamandua tetradactyla
ATTTGTTGGTAAAGTTAATACTGTCACTTAAGTTCTTTAGACAATATTTCATTTTTCTCTATCCTTCATCTGTTTTACTGATTATATGATTTTGATTGTTCTGTCTTCTAGTTCAGTGATTCTTTTTTTTCCCTTCCAGTTTGAATCTGCTGCTATTTAGTGTATTCTAATCACCATTATTATTCCTTTCATCCCCATAATTTCCACTATTATTCTTTTTAAACTTCCCAATTCTTCTTTGCAATCACTGATTGTTTTGTTAATAACCTTTATTTCTATAACCACCATTTGCTTTCTTCCTATCAATGCTTTCCTTCATCTCCTTGAATTATTTAGGAGATTTCTTTAAATATCTTTCAATAGTTGTTTCAAAGTATGTGTCTCCTCTGAAGTTTTAAATTGATCAGTTGATTGAGCCATACCCTCTGCTTTTTAATATGGACTGCAATGTTTTGCTGATGTCTAGGAATCTGATTAATTGAGGTGCTCAAGTTAATTTTCAAATTAATTAATTTGTAAGTCAGTTTCTTGCTCTTGCCTAGGGTTTTATGGTAGATTGGTTATATGCTAAGGCCCCTCCTTGATGTTTGTTCCAACTTATGGCAGAGCTTTAATGTAACCCATGTTTAATTGTTGACATTATATCAGGTCTTCCACATCTGATTCTTGCCTTGGATATTTAGTACAGCTTTTAAGATTGCCATGGTAAGTGCAGTTGTTTAATCTCTAGGGGAAAGCTTCCTTTCATTAGTTCTATCTCTGGGAATCTTGATCTGTTTTTTCTGTTATTTGTACAGAGTTTTCTCTCTAGATCTTATGATTTGTTTAGCATCTCTTCCTCACACAGTGTCCCCCTTTTATTATACTTTTAAACTCTGGAAACTGTCCAACCTTACAGCACTTCAGATTTCCTCTTTTTTATTTTCTATGAGGATTTTCTGTTAACTGTTACTTCCCAGATAGCATATCCTGGCACAGGGAGTCGTTTTTGGTGAACCCAAAAGGTTGTATAAAAAATACTTATCTTTAAATTCTACAGTAAAATGACACCAAATTTCAAGGAGAAATATATTTTCTCTGGTGGTGACAAGTTGACTATATCGGACCTCTTCTTTCTATAAGGGGCAAGTATGCATTCTTACAGTTATTGATATATATTCTGGGGCAGATTTGCCTTTTATGTCCTCAAGGTTGCATCCAGTGACTTATTGATGTGTGGATATAAAAACTTAACCTGTTTTCACCAAATACAACAATGAGTATCATTTAAACTTCAGAAGGCTCTGAAAGGTTATCTGAAGCTTCAAATGAAATGAAAGCAAAACTCAGTTTTGCTCTAGGCTCATTCCAGCTTCCTTAGATTATTTTTCACTGTTATTATTTCTAGGTGCACAATTTAATTAATTTCATGGCCCATATTTTTCCATCTCAATGTCTGTTTCCCCAGGAATCCAATCTATGACAAACAGAAGTAATGAAAAGCAAGACTCAACAAAATAAGTTAACTGTGAATTATAAATTAGTAAAAGGAACCAAATAATTTTTGTGGTAAAGAAAAAAGTTGGGGGGAGTGTGTTAAGAAAAAGCAAAAATTAGAAAATGGTTTATAGCTCATGATGATTCAGTTTAAGTTCATGTTTGAATTTGCATATCTCAGAAGTCAAAGAAAAAAGATACTAATTACCTAGCCAGGGAAACAAACATTACTTGGTATTTATATTGAAATTAGTGGTTATCAAATGGCATTTCATGTATGTAAAGTATCCTTTAGCTTAAGAAAATGCAAGGTAAAATTCATGGTAATTTATTGTCAGACTATCTAAGAAATTAAAGTGTTATTCCAAGTCAAATTTTTCTTTGTACCAAAATATTTGTGCTCAAATAAATATTTTTTACTGATACTATACTTCACAGCAAAGTAAATATCCAAAAGTTCTCTTCAAAGTCTAAATTTTTCATGTTTTATGTGCTATTTTTAAATGGAATTTTCTCAATTCTTTTTTTTATAAGTGATTGACAAAATAGATTTAATCAAATTTACACTGCTGAAGACCTAGAGTGCCAGGTTGATAAATGCTTCCCAATTAGTGCATATCTATGGATCAAGGTCAGGGAACAAATTGGGATTTATGACTCTATCAGGAATATTCAGTAGCCTAACCAAAAATATTATCTAGATTGGTATGTGCTAACCTATGCATGAAAGTGTTTCTAAATTTTACTAATACAGTGGAAGAAATATTACTTTACTCACCCAAGAGCTAAGTAAAGTGTGAGGGGGAGCTTTTCAAAGAATATGAAGCTTGAAATGAAATTAGGAGAGTAAAATATATTCCCTAAGTGTCTGACACAGAAACAGAAAATCTTAGCTGGGAATATTGTTATTGGATATGGCATGATGATAGTGACTTGACTTGTCTCATGAGTGGATTTAGTTATTGACAAGTTTACATGGTTTGAGGGGGAAAACAATCACCTTTAGAACTTCAGGAAGCACAAAAATCTGTGGAATATAAATTAGAAGAACATGAGAGACAGTGAACAAAATGATGAATAGTCTAAATTACCTTTGGTGATTCAAGAATGAGCTGAAGATGAGCTGACAGTGGTTTACAAACTGAATGAATTGTTTCTCTTACCTTCACGGAGGAAATTTTGGACGGTGTATCACTTATATGTTTATCCTTAAGTTTTATTCTTCTTTCACTTCAAATCCATTGTTAATATCTATGATGAGATGAAAGTATTCTTCCTAAATATGCCAATGTCTCAAAATTGCATCAAATTCCTTTGAGTAGACTATATGAAGGAAAACAAGAAATTAGAGGAAAGATTTTAAAAAGAAAGATAGCACATAGATAATAGTTTCTTAGAATTTGACACTCACTATCATGTTTAAAGATATGTTAACTCAACTCCTCATATTAGGAAAAATTTGAAGCCACGTATCAAATCTACAGCTTGTATTTCTTTCATTTCAAGAGCACCCAGTATGGTTCCTCACACATAGGAGGAATATAACAACTGCTTTTGAAGAAATGTAGGAAAGAGGGAAAGAAGAAAAGGTGAAAGAAACAAAAGAGGGATGGGGAAGAGATTAGTCAAAAGGGCAAAACCCTGGACAGAGATCAATACGCTTGGACTCAAAAATATCCATGGAATCATTCATGCTATGAATATTATTAACTGCACAAAAATAATTTCAAGAAAATAAAATAAGAAGAGTGAGACACCAGAAAACCAAAAAGGAAACATTGTATATCATAAAAGAATATTTTTGGAAGGAGTATTTTATGAAGAAATACCAAAATGAAAGAGAGGTAGAAAATAAATTTATTTGAAAAGAATGGACTCTACATAAAAACACATCTGTGTTTAAGTGGCTTTTGATTTGTGTGAACAAGGAGAGCAACAAAGGAATACTGCTATATTAAATGACAACTTGTATGTATTAATCTCTCTGCATTTAGCTTATGAAGGAGGATAAAACAAGAGAGTAAGGGTATTTTTGTAAGTGTAGAAATTATTTCAGGGATTTCAGTTCATGGAAAAACCCAAGAGAACTGATTTAAAGTCTGTTGAGTCTCAGAGGGTCTCGATTAGTGGCTGAAAAGTTCCCTAATCCCATGCTCATAACTCCTCCTCCTTCTCCACGTAATCATTATGGAATATTAAAACTGGTGCTAGCAGCTTTGTTCTCCAATTTGAGCTAAATACATTTTAACTTTTTCCTAGCATGCCACAGACCTTGTCATGAGTTTCGAAAGAGGATGAACAGATAAATGTAATTGGGAGACTGGTAGAAGAAAGGAAGTATTTGGATTGCAAAGTGAGAAGAGCTATCCAAGAGAGTATGCTCAGTATCCTATTGGCAGATGGCCACAGCAACAGAAAACTTGGCAGAGAGTGCAGATAGAGAGAGGAGGCTTTGCAGAACACAAAATTTTGGGAATGAGATCAGAATTCCAGGACAAGAACAAAGTGGATGAGTGGAATGTATATGAGGAATGAGCAATATACTTTATGCATCTGGTAAGAATAAGAATAGGTTCCAACAACATTAGGGGGTTAACCCCACTGTGACCAAGATCACTTCCGTAATTACTCAGTGCCAGCAAGAAAAACTCCATTAAGAGGTTCTCAGTTGCTTATGGATCTTCCCACCTGCCATCCATCTCCATGTACCATTCAGGTGAGACTACATGTTAGCACCTTACTCTAGAATGTGTCAGACACCATGATAACTCTTGAAGGTTGCTTATTCCAGTTCTGACTAACTTTGTAGAAGAAAAACATGTCCCTCTTAGAAAAAGTCAGTGATGTGTAGATGGGAAAGTCATAGAATTAATCATGGGGAAAGCTTGGGTAATTCAGAGTACTTAGTTTAGTGATTCTCCTAAATGCACACTACTGGATAAACATTTCTTCACATAAGAACATATTGCTGATTTCATCCTTACACTTGAAATTTAGCAGCAAAAAAACAAAGCTTCTTCCTTTATTACTGGTGCATTGATGACATTCACTATGTGTGGCTAGCTTATTTAAAAGCTTACCTAAAAGATTTGAAAGCAATTTTAATGTGGAGTCTAAGGAAAATTGAAATAACCCAAGTATATTCTTCAGTGTCTGAAACATTCCTCTAATGTATGAGTTGAGATGTTCATGACTCAAATCACTTGAAAAAGTGAGTCATTTTATAATACAGAGAATTATGAAGCCAAGGTTTATGAAAATTGTCATCATTAAAACTGATTTTCCTCATTTGCTCAGTGTCCCTCTTCTGAATCACTTCTAATATTCCAGAATTTGTCCTGTATCTATTTCTGTACTTGACTCCTTTTAAGTAACTTTTCCTTTTATCCAAGTATGTTCTTGAAGTTGCTTATGCCCATGTTCACAAAATGATCCAAACTTTCTACAGTATCTGTATTTTGTTAAACTCAGTGGACCTAATTTGGCCATATCTTAGGCTAATGGTAGCACAGAAGTTTCAACCCAAGAAACTGGCTTCTATTTTGGCTTTGTTCCCCAGCTTTTCCATAGCATAGAAGTCTTCATAAATGACTCTGTTTGCCTCTTTGATTGATGCTGCGCACTGCTTTGGCAGATAGACGTCGCTTTCCTCTTTTCATTCCTCAATGTGATTTACAGAATTTTGCTGATTATGCTTCCTATTTTAGGCACACAAAGGATGTGTGCTGAAGGATGTCAGCCATGAGAACTATACACAGAACAAAATGCAATTTTACTAAAATTTAACAAATAGCATGGAACATTGTCCCAGACTCGCCAAAATATGTATTTGAGTTATATTCTTTTCTAGAGACTCCTGTTTCACATTCTATTCAACTGTCAGCCATTTGTACCAATTTACCACTGATAAAGATAGACATATAGATGTAGATAGAAATAGATATAGATATCCATACAAATATAAATATAAATGAATATCTTATGTTCTTGGGCAAGAAATAGTCAGTGTTTGGGGCTTTGACATTACAAATTGAGAGTTGCTGAGTTAAAGCCATTTGGGAATGATGGATTACATCTACGGAAGATGGAAGGTGGATATGTGACAGAGAGATACCAAACTCTGCTAAAAATGCAATGTCAAGGCAAAATAAACAACTCTTATTATTTGTTTGTTTGTTTTTTTTGTGGTCAACAGGTCTGGAAGGGAATTATCACTGAGGTAAGAAGGTTGTTTCCTTAACGATGAATTTCCTGGGCTAAAGGCAGTCTGTCTGCAGTGCATATATCATCTAATTATGACATAGTAACTGTGGATGCCTCACTGAAAACAAAGATGTTTCTCCATGAATCTCTGTTATCACAACAATAATAAGAGTAAGAAAGACGATATGATCATAAATTGTACCAAAACCAGAAAGACTCAATATTCTGGGTTTGGATAGAAATAGGAAAGAGAAGAGAAGCATAAGAGTTCATGAAAAAATTTCCTTTACTGCCATAGGTGCACCAAGGGAATTATGCCCGTTTCCAACTTTACAGTCTTCATGCCTTCTGTATTGACACTAGTAGGGGTCCCAGGCCTCGAGTCTGTACAGTGCTGGATTGGGATTCCATTCTGTGCCATGTACCTCATTGCTATGGTTGGAAATTCCTTTCTTCTCTTCATTATAAAATCTGAACGCAGCCTCCATGAACCCATGTACATCTTCCTAGCCATGCTTGGTGCCACAGATATTGCCCTTGGTAGCAGCATAATGCCCAAGATTCTTGGAATCTTCTGGTTTCACATGTCAGAGATCTATTTTGATACCTGTTTGCTGCAAATGTGGCTTATACACACATTTCAGGGAATAGAGTCAGGCATCCTCGTGGCTATGGCCCTGGACCGTTATGTTGCCATCTGTTATCCACTGAGACATGCCACCATCTTCACCTGCCAGCTGGTTTCCCAAATAGGAGCTGTAGTTATACTTAGGGCTGCCATTCTTGTAGCCCCATGTCTTGTACTGATAAAGTGTCGGCTCCAATTTTATCATACGACAGTCATCTCCCACTCTTACTGTGAGCATATGGCCATTGTGAAACTAGCTGCAGGAAATGTCCAGGTGAACAAGATCTATGGCTTGTTTGTGGCCTTCAGCGTTGCAGGGTTTGACCTTATATTCATCACTTTGTCCTATATCCAGATATTTATTACAGTTTTTCATTTGCCCCAGAAGGAATCTAGGTTTAAGGCATTCAATACCTGCATTGCTCACATCTGTGTCTTCCTGCAATTCTACCTCCTAGCCTTCTTCTCCTTCTTTACACATAGGTTTGGCTCTCATATTCCCCCTTACATCCATATCCTCTTTTCTAGCATTTATCTGTTGTTCCCTCCATTTCTCAACCCACTTGTCTATGGTATTAAGACCAAGCAGATCCGTGTCCATGTGATTAAAATGTTGTGTTTGTAAAATTCATCTTGATCAATGCCTTCATGTTTCTTTCTTTGTGAATAGTATCAATCTTTCAAAATAAAACAAACATCAAATTAACTGAGTTGTTTTGGATTTATGATTTAATTTTTCTTGAAATTTCCCAGCATAGTTGCATGTTTTGCTTTCAACATATCCCATGATAGCTGTCCCTCAATAAGGTCTTGAATCCTCCCTGAGTACTGAAAGTGAGAAATGTGCAGAGAGAAAATAACGAATACATATCTTTCCCTATACTATATTTTTATGTCCCTGTTTGAGTTTTCTCCTCTTAAAATCTCCAGAAGGACTCATTCACTATGTGTATTTCACATTGAATTTTAAACACCCAAGATTCATTCATCTGGAGTTCCAGGTGCTATAGGAAAAAAATGTATCCTCGCTTTGTTCTTGGAGCATTCTAGTCGTTAAAGCTAAGGATTTGGACTGTTCTTCAGTCAAAAATCTTTGCCAGGCTGTTGAAACAATAAATTCTAAAAATTTAAATATATTTTCAGAGACATTCAGAAAGTTACATGTACAAGGAATGTGAGAATTCAGCTGTTCAATTTACCTGTCAACTGGTTTTCCACTAACTGCATCAATTCCCCATTGCACTAATTCCACAAGTGGTTTCAAAGACCTACGGTATTATAAATGTATATCTATAAAAATCATACACAAGTAGTTTCATCAAATGGTAATGTTTCAAAGGCCTGCGAACTTAAGTTCTCAGAAGAGAAAAAGGGAGAAAGAGACAGAGTAAAAGTATGAGTCAGATCTGATAATAGAAAAGAAAATGAATCACTGGAATGTAGTTGAAAGCCATCAGGAGAAGTGTTTTAGTTCTGTTAATATTGTTTTCATTTAGTGCGAGTCTTGAAAAATAATTTATGAGTGGCCAAGGCATTTATGGCCATATGCTAGAGATGGATGATTGAGGAAATTCGAAATAGACAATGTGTTTTATGGGAAATGCACTTCTTTCCTAATGATTTGAATGGAGGTTAAAATTTGGGGAGACAAGGAAAAAACAAACATCAAGAATACTCTTGAATGCTGTGAAAAATATATTAGACTTTATACTGAAATGTAAAATTTGTTGATGCAACCAATCTCTCTGTTTGAAAGGTAATGTTGTGTGTGTGTGTTTATTTAGGCATGTATCAGCACACTCTTTCAGTAAATATTAACAACATGCTTTTAAGTCTAGTCTATTTCATCAATGACCTGAGCAACTGAGGTTAATGGATTGTTCCTTAAGACTCAGCTCAGAGATCATCTTGTATTAGAGATTATGTAAAATATTCCCATGTGCGATGTCCATGATTTGATTTTCCAAATTTACCCCCTATGTAATAAATATTGAACTTCATGCCATGTAGTGAGTGGGTAATTTTTCTGGTTTTCTGGACTGGACCTTACCACTTTTCTATGTCAGGATGAACATTTTATAAACCTAGAGACTATCATGGGGCATATTTTGAGATCATTTTAAGTATCAATACATACGAGAGATGATGGTTAGAGAATTTGATTAACAAAAGTTGTTTTGCTTCAATAATATAATTTCTTCTGGAATGAAACTAAAATAATATGAGACATAATTTCTTATTGTTATAAGTTAGGGGTCAGCAATATTTTTCTTTAAAAGGTCAAACAGTAAATAATTAAGGCTTTGCTGGCCATGAAGAAAAATTTGAGAGACTTATGGATATTTTTATGCTAAAAGAGTACACATTTCCAAAAAATTTTCATTGATGGAATTCAAAGCATAATAATATCAATAATAATTTTTAAACTACAATGAATGAACAATCTGAACTTACAAAAGAACATTTCATAATCTATTGATAAATGAATTGGTCAGGAGGTTGATTGCAAATATCCATAAGAAAACACCATTCATAGCTAGTAAGCCATAAACAGGCATCAGGATGATTTGGCCTCTCTACTACAGTTCTAAATCTACTTGGTAAAGTTTTGAAATATATCTAAGAATTTCTTCTGGTCACTGCAAGACATGTGGGGAGATAAGACCCATATAGGAATAAAATGTGAAAATATTTAACCAATTTTCATTTATCAGTAGATTATGAAATGTCCTTTCATGAGTGCAGATTATTAACTCATTGTAGTTTTAAAATTATCCCGACCAGTTCTAAACTGAAGGATACAAAAGGAATAGAGAACAAAGTAGGTCAATGGAATGACAAATGGCAGGACTCTCCACACTCTTACACATGTGAACTTGGAAAATTATGAGGTAAATTCCTGAGCATAAAACACCTTGAAAAATGAAATGAATTTTATACAATGTTCTTAATAATGATTTTTAAAATTTCAAAATCAATTAATTTCCATATATTTGAATCAATTTCAACAAAGACTAAATTTTTTTTGCTTGAATGCTTACCATAAAGAACTGTTTATTATCAAACATTTTAACCTTTGATATCTGATAGATAAAAAGTGGTTTTCCTTACAGTGTTCACTTATCACAGAGTGACAAATTTTTCTGTCATGGTATTTGTATTTGCCAATTCTGTGAAATACATTTCTGTTTCCCTTGCACAATCTTTTCTAATTTGTGTCCATTGAGTGTAAAAACAAAAAACATTTAAGAAAAATTTATTTGCCCAACAAAATGAAAAGAAAAGGATTCCATATGGCAAATATTTACAAAACACTGTTAAGATAAATTAGGCAAGACCTAAACAGATAGAGAGCTCTTTGAGACAAAATTAGGATATACTCAAAGTATAATGGAAAAGTTGCCTAAAGGACTAAAGATCTAGCTGGAAAGGACAGTCTCTGGCCAAATTAAAGCCAATTTGTAAACCAAAATTATTAAGATCATAAGGAAATATAACTCATCAAATCAAATCAGATCCATGAGTCCAAATGCATATGAAAGACACAATAAATAAAGCATGGAGGGGAAACCTCTTGCTTTTAATATAATTTCAAATAATAAATATAGAAAGAATGATAGATGTTGAAATTCATCCACAGAATGACAAAAATAATGAGTGAAAATATGATGAGGAAATGGGTATTTACATAGTCTCAGAATATTGCTTCATAGATTATGAATTACACAGAAAAAAAGTCTACAGTGAAGAAATATGGATGCCCATTTACCAAGTGATCAAAACATCACTAATGGGGTGGTGCAACGGTGGCTCAGTGGCAGAATTCTCACCAGCCATGCTGGAGAACTGGGTTTGATTCCTGTTGCCTGCCCATGCAAAAAAAAAAAAGTTTATAATGAATGCCTCTGCATATTTATTTGGGGTGCATAGGTAGTTCAGTAGTTAGAATTCCTGCCTTCCATGTGGGAGACTCGGGTTGGATTCTTGGACCATGAACCCAACAGACAAACAAAACACATCACTAATATTAGTATAACCATGTATCATAATCTACTGGGTTTGATGAATGTAGAAAGGAACCTTATTATTCAATTCAAAGCAAAAAATTACATCAATCTAATCATTGAGGAACATAAGCAATCCTAATGAGGGACATACCGGAAAATACATTCAATAAGGAAAGAGAAAAGCAGAAGAACTGTAACTTAGTAAAGGAGTATAAAGAGACATGATAGTTAAATGTACCACATGATCCTAATGTAATTCTAGACAAAGAAAAGTGGAGTTTAAAAGTGCTAATTTAAACAGTTTTCTAATTTTGAATTTGGACTGTGAATTAGGTTATAGTACAATCTAATTCTGATTTATTGAAAATGATTGCAATACTGTGGTTGTGGACTAGATTGCCCTTCACCTTAGGAAATACACACACTGAAATATTTAGGCAGAAAAAGTTATCTTATCTCAATCAAACTCATATACAGTTCAAAATTGTATCTGTCATCTCTATCTATATACCTAAGTATCCTATTATTTATCTGCCTATCTTTCCACATCTGTTACATCTAACTTGTGAAACTGTCAACACTATCAAATGACAGAACATCTGTCACCTGTTCTGTCCTCGGTCCCAAGAGAGAAATGAACTAGATGGATATCCTACAGCCATCACATTAGTCTGTAGCATGAATAGCATCATGGTAATCTGACTGGATAAGTAAGAAATTAGGAGTATATTAGAGCCTTGTTAAGATACATGTGCTCAAAAATATTTAAAAAATTAAAAGTTACATATGCTCATGTGGGTGGATGGTGAAAACCTATGAAAATACAAGTGACAATTAAATCAAGAAATGTTTTAAATAAGAATTTACTGGAGTGGCTGTGAAAGTTCATGCCAGTTAGAGAAACTAATTAATACATTTTTCATCTTCCACCATGAAGAAGAAAAGAGAAATTTTGTTAGTTCTGAAAGAGTTTTAGGGAAAGCCTGTTCCACATCTAAGAATCCTTCTTTAACTTACATAAGGGGTAATTCTAAAGGCTGCCAAGTTTTTAATATGATCAAGATCAGAAAAGGACTTTAAGCAGGTCCAAGCAAATACCTTTTTCCTTGAATCAGTTGATCTGGCATGTCATATAATACTAGACAGAGATATTAGTGGTGGAAAAGATGGAAAAGTTATGCCCCAAATACTACATCATAATGCAACAGCCTAGCTG
This sequence comes from Tamandua tetradactyla, assembly GCF_023851605.1. NCBI lineage: Eukaryota > Metazoa > Chordata > Mammalia > Pilosa > Myrmecophagidae > Tamandua > Tamandua tetradactyla. Next base: position 11,531 of record NW_027518357.1, read on the forward strand.
CTGGAGTATGACTGACGATCTGCAGTGGAAAATTATAGCACTTTTGATATACAGGTTCTGGCATGGTACTGATTTTTGGCATAGATGAAGAGCATAACCAGAAACACTAATTGACCACATGGGCAGAATTGCCCTTAGGGTCTGGCAGTTTTTGTAACCTCTAATTCAGAAACTCTTGCATTAGATGGACATGGCTTATTAAGGTATAAGCGCCAGCAGAACTTTAAAAAGCACAGACAATTTGCATGAGTTGGCAGTCCTGATTTCCATGTCATTGATCATGTGGTACCAGCACTACTGCTTCTTCTCACACTTAGGGCCACGTAGAAGATCCATCATGAAAGCATGACTAAAATTAGTTCATGGATTGTTTATTTGGATTAGGGAGTGGGCAAGAGCTTAAAATATGTGGTGGCTGTGCAGAAACCATCATGGAAAACCATAGGAAAGGGAAACCTTCTCTGAGAGAAAACTTTTGGTAAGTATACCTGGCCATCCTTTACATATGAAACATTAAGTGTTTCCAGGTTAAAGTATATAGGGCTTTTAAAAACAAGGGCATATATTTGGTTAGTTAGACAAAATATGGGTGTGAAAAAATGGAAAATTAATCAAAAGGAGGTTGTTAGATGCATATGGATGTGTATATGGCAGTGGAAAAGAAGTGTGAATATTTTCTTATTGTATATGAATTTTCACCAGAGAGCATCCTCTGGACAAAAAAGGTATGGTAGAGACAAAATCACTTGAAACCTTGATGTAAGCTAGCTGCTGTTATCAACCACAGCATTGCTTGGACATATGATCCTGAATGCAGAGCCAACATGGCAAAGATGGAGGCAATGCAAGGGTCTTTAACAGCATGGACTGCAATTTAGCAGCCTGACCCAGCTCCACTTGCAGGCAAGCAACAAACTGTCATTAACTGAGATGATTACTAAACTCCTGAAATGGTATGAGTCCTCAAGGAGAGAAACAGGATAGCTGGTGGTGTCAAGTAGACTACATTTGGACTCTTCTAGAACGAGTGTCGAATGATTCAGATATATATTCTGGGACAGCTTTACCTTTTATAGACACAGGACTATTTATAATGAATTGTTGATCTGAGGTTATAAAAACGTAGCACACTTGCTCCATCTTAGGACTACCCTTGAGTATCATCTAAGCTTCAGAAGACTCTGGAGAATCATCTGAGTCCACAAAATGAGAATAAAATAAACCTCATATACTCTCTTGACCCAATCAACTTTTTTGCCTTCATTTTACTGATATACTTGCAGGTACATACTATAATTAATCTCCTGGCCCATTATTCTCTATCCCTGAGACTGCATCCCAGGAAATATGTGATAAACACAAATAATGAAAAAAAAAAAACAACACACAAGATAATTGTACAATATGAGTAAGCAAAAGAAACCACATAATTTACAGGATGAAGAAAAAAACAATGCTGGTGATGCTTTGAAAAAGAAACAGAAAAAGTGGCATTCATGTTATGATAGTTTTGTTAGATTTATATTTAACTTTGCATATCTCACAAGTTAATGAAGCCAGAAGATAGAGTGTATTAGTCAGGGTTCTCTAGAGAAACAGAATCAACAGGAACACATGCAAATACATAATTTATAAAAGTGCCTCACGTGACCATGGGACCACAGAGTCCAAAATCTGGAGGGCAAGCTGTGAAGCCAGCGACTCTGATGGAAGTTCTGGACGAACTCCACAGGAGAGGCTCACCAGCCGAAGCAGGAATAGAACCTGTCTCTTCTGAATCCACCTTAAAATGCTTCCCATGATTAGATTAAGCATCACTCATTACAGAAAACACTCCCCTTTGGCTGATTACAAATGGAATCAGCTGTGGATGCAGCTGACGTGATCATGATCTAATTCTAGGAAAGTCCTCATTGCAACAGACAGCCCAGCACTTGCCCAACCAGACAAACAGGTACCACAACTTAGCCAAGTTGACACATGAACCTGACTATGACAGTCCACACCTTGTCAACTTGGCAGCTATATATATCACCTTAAACCATATCCGATTTCCAAATAAAAACAATAAAACACACATTTTTTTTCTTTTACCTAACAATACTCAACTGTCTTGCATATAACTGGAAACACATTAAATCTCTCCAGAATAGGATGAAAATCTTTGGGCAACCTTCATTCTTAAACTTGATATCTTACAACTTAAATAGTATAAAGTGAACAAAACAGCATGACAGTCCTCGTTTCTGTAACTGATCACATGGTCGAAGTTCATATTTATCACTACCTTCTTCCACTACCCATTCCATCTTCCCTTTATCTTCAGCAAGCACTTCAGCTGGCCATGGTTCTTTGCCTGATGGGGTGAACCAAACCTTCATTCCTGAAGTTTCAGAGCCATTGGTAGTCCTGCCTGGATTGCATTGTTGCAGTTTTCCATTTATTTTGATCACAGGGCATGATAGTACTAAAAGACACCCTAAGGGATCTCCTATATTCCAAGAAAACTCTTCTTTACCTCCATTATTTAGCTGCAGTCCTATTTCCCCCTTATAGTCAGAGTCAGTCACCCCAGCCAGTAATGTAATCCCCTTCTTGGCCTGTTGATCCAGTGGCATAAGTAACCCAAAGTGACCAGGTGGCAGTCTTAACTTCCAGTTCAGTGGAATCATTGTTGTTTCTCCTGGAGGAAACACTCCTCATTTTGGAACAAAAACCTGTAGACCAGCAGAGCTCAGGGTCGTAGGGACAGGGAGCAAAAATTTTCCTAGTGGATCACTAGGGGTAATAGTGAGCGGTACCACTGCCATTTCTACCCCTTGGTTCCTGGACCCATGGATCGTGGCTATGGGAGAAACAGCACCATACAGCAGATACTGATTCAGAGCATACACAGCTTCCTGGAGAACATTACCCCAGCCTTTCAAGTTTTTGCCACCTAGTTGGCCTGGTGATAGAGATCTCATCATAGGTCCAAAGATGAGACTCTAAACCAGTACCAGTAGATATCTTAATCAAAAATCAAGTGGTCTTTAGAACAGAACAGTTTTACTGCCTGATCTCGAATCTGCTTGGTTTTAACCCCATAGACAAAAGGATTGAAGAAAGGTGGGACCAGCAGGTAAAGATTGGACAAGGTAATGTGTATATATGATGGGATATAAGATCCAGATCTGTGAGTAAAAAAGGAGAAAAAAGCCAGGAGATAGAATTGGAAGAAGACACAT